>NC_133319.1:3651858-3705349 GCF_012295235.1 Primulina huaijiensis | reverse complement strand
TGATGTGACTTCGTTGAAATGGATGAGCCGGGTAAGGAGCTCCAACGGGTCAAATCAATAATTTATAGTTTTTAGGGAATTTGAGTGAAGATAATGGCTTCAATAGCACCTGCAAACAATGAAAAGAACTCGTGAATGGGCGCCGGAGGGGTGTCCGGCGTGGCCACTCCGATGCTTAAGTCAGCAGGTTGAAGATGAACACAAGCAATATTTGGGAGAAAATATGTATAATGCTTAAGAGTTCAAAGATTTCAGAATCAGTAAATGAGAAGGATACCTGCTATTTATAGGAGAAAATGGGGTAGGTACCTCGTTTCCCGCGCCTACCTACTAAATATGTCAAGTCGGCCGTCCATACCTCCTGATGACTTATATGACACGCCAAAGTCAAGTTACTCTGACAGATAAGATTGTCCATATCAATATACTCAAGTGCATCATGCTTTTCGAGGTTCCCAGGTAGAATTCCTCCCTGGAGATTTATACAAGAGCTCGGACGTCTGGTTGCCCGGAGAGCAGAGCCCGGGCTTGCACCGGCCCGGCTTCAGAAGAATTCATCCTGCCAATTGACCCTAATTTGGGAATCCATTTAATATCCTGGGTCATCAATGACCCGGGTTCTTACCAGGATATCAGTTAGTTTTCGAACAGTATTTATAGCATCCGTTTTAAGAATCCACTATTATTACATGGTGATTGGTAATTTAATCTTTTTAAAATATTAAATTTATATACATAATAAATAATTTAAAAATATGTTTACTAGTTGAAACATAGTATAAAAGGATAGCTTAATGTTGATTAAATTTCTATTTTTCCTTTTTGGCGTAAACAAACAACAAGATTAAATTTACATTACAATATTACAAAAACAAAAATTAACTAGGAGAAAAAAATCAAACAAAAAGATGTAAATATTTTTTGTCACTCAAAAGAAAGAAATTTACGATGTAATTTCTCTCTAAAAATATATTATATATAAACATTAAACAAGTAGGGAAAAAAGGGTAACCGAAATTACTGTCTTGCCCTTGCATACCACTACTGTCTACTCCAAGGAAACCAAGCCTCTCCTTCTCCGCCTCCCCAAAGAGTCCCTTCTAAAAAACGAATGACCCGAACCCGTTGAAGAATCGGACATTGTCCTCCTAAAAAAGGATCCGAAATTATCGAAGAACCTCCGAATTCTACCTCCCACTGTCCGCCGCCTTATCCACGGCCCCATCTCATTCCCCCAACGTGCACCACCGTTGAAACTCAAATTACCGTCCATTTCCGAATAAACCGCCGGCATATCGACCTCTCTTCCCCCAGCAAACCTCCCCACAGCAAAACCACCACCGGGAAGCCTCCATATAGTCAGCCCCACCCCGCGACCCGGAATCGCATCATGGGCATCGGTAGGCAACAGGTACCGGCAGACTGGGCAGGAATTGCGGAGACTCAGCCACGGGAGAATGCACTCTGAATGATAAATATGTTTGCAAGGCATTTCGCGGGCTTCGGATCCGATTGAGAAAGATTCAAAGCAAACGGCGCAGTGTAAATCTGAACTCACGTGGGTCGAGAGAATTTCCAACACCGGCAGGGATTCAACCGCCTTTTTGCTCGCCGGCGGATTTTCGGGTCGGTTCCAGAGGGTGAATCCGATCTGCGAGAGGTGGTCGAGCATCAATTCGAATCCAGATCCAAGCAAAGACTCCGACATCGTCCACGGCAACGGCCGCAGACCCGAACCAACTCCGTCGTTGTAGTAGAGCTCGTAACTCCGCATGCCGCCCCCTTCATCTGGTGGGGGTTCCAACTCTGTCGGGCTACGGAGTACAATCAATGGGTTAAACGACAACCCGTTACGGCGACGGCGGCCGGGACCAGCTCGGGGAGAATCGAGCCTCCGCAAAGGGTCCAGCGAGAAATCCGTCGGATCCACTGCCTGTACGAACCCACCGTCGCAGTGTGGACAAACGACATCTTCGTTCCCACCTCCAGGTATCACGCTAACTGTTCTTGTGCAGGTGTAACACCAGTACGCCGCCGCCGCCGTGGGAGTAGTAGCTGAAGCCATCGGGTTCAACCTTTCGAGATCTACGAGAATCTTAAAACTAAATGAATATTATATTATCCTCTGGAATATCAAAAAATTTGAAGGGCCATTAGCGNAACGAGTTTCGAAAATCACACGTTATTTACTAAATACAAATTAATCCGCGTCCAATGAACAGTCGTAGTCCGCGCTACTTGGTATATTCATTATTCCATATATTTAAATTATTTTATTTTTTTGAGATCAAGAAATGTATTTAAATTGTTCGATATTCTATAAATATCGAGATATTGGCTCCACCTCTAGCCTTTATATTTAGGTTAGAATTGCTATATTATAAGATTATTGCATCACGTTAAACGATGTCTAGTTTTGTTTAGTACGACGAATTTCTGCAGATAATAAAAAGAGCCATTTATGCAAATTAACGCTGTATTATGATATATACCACCATTTTGTTCTGCCTGTTTTCCAAGTGGGTCTTTTAAAAATATAAAAATTGGTAAAAAAAAATTGTATGACGGTCTCACGAGTCAATTTTGTAGGCCATATCTCATATTTGGATCACTTATTTTTTTATGTCAAATGTATTACTTATTATTGTAAATATAATTAGAATTTATATTTCTCATACATAAAAGATTTATGAAACTTACTGAATATCATAACTGTCTGATCATCTCGAAAAACCTATTAAATATCATATTTACCCCCTTAATCAATTCAATAACTTATATTATCTTTTTTTATCCATGCTGAATTGGTATGTGTGTGGCAGACCTTATTATTTGCTAGTGCTACAAATTCGATGTTTTTGTTTGTTTTTCATTATAGTTTTGCAGATGATATGATTAACAAACATTTAGCGGGGTCAATAATTGAAGCATGGGAGCTTTTTAACATGTTTTTTTAATACGTAATATATATATATACATACACACACGCATCAAGTTAAGGCTAACGTCACGTTATATTTTACTCGCAAGATATTTATTAACACGAAAATTTGTTTTTTCATGTGTATATATTAATATTAAGATTTGAATAGGACTCAATCTAAAATCTTATTCAAAATGAGGATTGAATCTAACCTAAGTATGTCATGCCGAGAAATTGAATAGTGGTAATCGATATTTATTGGAGTTATTCTTGTTAAGATATCTCATTTAATCGGCATGTTAGGTATATGAAAGTAATATCACGTGTCATGCGAGAGATTGAATAGTGGTCACGTGGGCATCATATCGATATTTATTTTAGTTATTCTTGTTATGGTATCTCATTTAATCGGCATGTTAGTTATCCAGTTAACGTTCTTATACCCAACTTTGTGTCACAAGATTAACTCTCTCAATCAAACATAATAATCTTTTAAGAGATATCGATTATAAATCGGAGAGATTTATTGTTATCAGATCTCGATTTCATTCGTATCAGGGTGTTTTATTCGATTTATGAGTAGGTTTCTTGTGAGACGGTCTTACGAATCTTTATCTGTGAGACGAGTCAACCCTATCGATATTTACAATAAAAAGTAATACTCTTAGCATAAAAAGTAATACTTTTTCATGCATGATCCAAATAAGAGATCCGTCTCACAAAATACAACCCGTGAGATCGTCTCACACAAGTTTTTGTCATGATTTATATAGACAAAAATCATAATTGATGATTTTATTGTTAATACTAACGACAGTTAATTTTTCTTATTGAGGTATGCATAACTATGTATTTGCATATAAATTAACAGCTGCATATAAAAAAACTCTCCGAGCCTATTTTTTTATTTTTGAATTAATCGGAGCCTAGTTTTTAGGTAATTCAACTAGGTGGTGTTTGCACTTTGAAGTTTCCATTACCAAATCCAAAAGGCAAACGTGTCATCCAGATACTTCCTTTGGAACACGCTCATATCTTCTCTTTCTTCAATCTGTTAACTCCATGCATCGTATTTAAGACTTAATAATGATTCTCTTGAAATTATTTTTTTATTATATATATATGTGTGTGTGTGTGTGTGTGTGTGTAATAAATGACATTTATATATATATGTATACAAAAAATCTTTAAGCAAGAGTTTGGTTATCCATCACCGAGTCAATTAGGCATCCTATTATTTAGGGAAACTATTGATATTATACGTATGAATGATATGGGGGAAAAAGACCTGCCCAGAATTAACAAAGATGCTTTAATGCATTTTTAGAAAGAAATAATATATATAGTATGTTAGATACAGTCACAGTAATGAGAAACGAAACCCTAAATGGGGATTTGTAAGAACAATTCGCCGCCAGTTTGATCTTGTCCCGCCAGGCTTTTTACCCCACCAACACTCTCTTCTCACTTGCCTCTGAGCTCAGCTTAATTTTTTTCACTTTGTGTTTTGCCAGTTGCATTTATATGCTAATTTTCTTGAAATTCATTGTGAAGGGACATGGACCTTTTGCCAAGGCTCAATTTTTTTTAGTTCGTAAGCCGGGAAAGAAGGTTGTTATCTGTGTCTGATCATTATGTTTTGATGCTTTTCATGTTCATATTTAAGGACAGAGCTTTCTTGAAGATCGAAGGTCAAAAGGTCGGATTTGTATGTGTTTGAGGCTATGTTGTTCCATTTGTGCGTATGAATTTTGTTTGTCGTTAGTGTTAAATGAATAAAGATTTGATCTTGATAGGTTTCTAGGGCTTTTGGGATTGGTGTTTGTTGGTGGCCGTTTAACCTTGCTTTATTCGTGGAATGTGCAAGTAAATATATCTGGGTTTCAATCTTGTGAAGAAGCATGTTATCTGAATTGGGTGGGAGGCCAAGGATTGGAAATAATGAAAGTTGCTTTGGAGATGAGTTGGAAAAGGAGATAGGGTTGTTGCTCCGTGAACAGCGGAGGCACGAGGCTGATGATCATGAAAAGGAATTGAACCTGTATCGAAGTGGGTCTGCTCCGCCTACTGTGGAAGGTTCATTGACTGCAGTTGGTGGGTTGTTAAACCGTGGAGGCGGCGGAGGCGGCTTAGGCGAGTTTGCTGAGTTTGCGAGAAGTAAGAGTGGCAATGTTTTCTTGTCCGAGGAGGAGCTTAGGTCTGATCCTTCATATTTATCTTACTATTACTCAAATGTCAATCTGAACCCAAGGTTGCCACCTCCTTTGTTGTCAAGAGAGGATTGGCGGTTTGCTCAGAGGTTGCAAGGGGGGAGTTCTGCAATTGGGGATAGGAGGAAGGTGAACCGAACAGATAGTGACACTGGAAGATCAATGTTCTCGATGCCACCTGGTTTTGATCCAAAGAAGCAAGATAGTGAAAAGGATAAGGACAAACTGCAAGGCTCTGTTGAGTGGGGAGGTGATGGACTTATTGGTTTGCCTGGGTTAGGACTTCATAGCAGCCAAAAGAGTATTGCAGAGATGTTTCACGTGAGTCACCTGTATTATTTTGTGTATTTTTCCTTGTATAGATAAATTAATTATCACTGATGAATTATTTTCCTAGCATTAAAAATTTATCTGGTATCTCGAGATGCTGATGTTTACTATGCTGTGCTTGCGTATAAAATGGATGTACGATGGCATAAAACATGCAATTTTGTGTGGCTTATTGCATCTATAAAATAATTTTCTATATTATGGCAATTGTTGTGAAGAAGACAATTGGTACATTTGAATATCATTCTGGGCATTACCTGTTTTCCGGAAATTTTTTTTATTAGATTGAAAATCAACTTGGTTCCTACCAGTGTCACGACTTTTATATCTTCGCAATCAATGTAACCTTTTAATTAAAGCTTATCTTTTCATTTTCGAGAATCAAACATACCTGAAATCTGGTACCCACAAAAATTATTCTTGTAGTTACATTCCCGGAGCGACTACATTATATTGTGTGTGAAACCTATCTATCTCCATTAAGCATCTTTGCCCCACAAGTTCAAAGATGTGACAGTAACTAGACATGCCTTACATTTTTATAAATATACCTCGTGTTTTCGTTTTCTTGTGGTTTTTCTTTCTTTCTCTTAATCCAGCAAAAATATTTGTTTCTCGGTACTAGTAAAAAACAATCCCGAATTGATTGATCAATCATGTGAGCCAATTAGCGGGCGTTAATTCTTTATAGCATTTGCTTTCATTCTGATTTGCATGCCTACGGCTATATTGCTCTTATCTTCTCTCCCTACACACTTGAATAGATCGGTGTCATTCGATTATCTGTTTCAACTAGTCTACGTGATGTGAATGCAATTGACGGATAGGTAGGCAAATGAACTTGTATTTAAGTTTTTCTGTGGTTGTATGTGACAGGGTTAATACCTAGCGTTATTACACCACACTCAGCAATTTGTTTATTTTTTTTACTTATTTATCACGTTCTTACATTTTGTCCTAAGCAAGATCAGATACGCAGTTTGTCCAAGTCTTCTTTACTCAGCAGGGTGATCTCTATTTGTGCAGGATGATTTGAATCGCGCCACTCCGGTTCCTGGAAACCCTTCACGCCCAGCTAGCAGAAACACTTTTGATGAAAATACCACTACCATGGGTCCTGCGGAAGCTGAGCTCGCTCATCTGCATCATGGTTTGGCAACTTCAGACCCTATACACTCTACTTCTACTATTCAAAGTTCTTCAGCTGCTCATCATGCTAGGCAACCTGCGTCATATTCTTATGCCGCCGCGCTGGGTTCATCCTTGTCAAGAAGCTCAACTCCCGATCAGCAAGGACCTCAACGTATTGCAAGAAGTTCTAGTCCTTGCCTAACTACTATTGGAGGAGGCAGAGTAGGAAACATAGAAATAAGAAACATTAGTAGTCCTAGCCCCTATAATGGTGTATCTGCTCACCCTGACGAATCTGCAAATCTTGTAGCTGCTTTATCAGGCATGAATCTTTTGAATGGTTCTATCGATGCAGAGAATCTTCCATCATCCCAGATTGAACAAGATTTGGATGACCATAAAAATTATCATTTGCCTCTTCATGGTGGGCAGAGTCAGTCAAAGCAGCAAATCTATCTTAATAAACATGAAAGTGATCAGTATAGTGCATCTTTTGTTCCTCAGGCAGGGAAAATAACGCGTTCAGCTTCGGCTGTTAACTACGGTGGTGCGTCAAATTACAGTAAGACTAACCTTACGTCTGAGCTACCAAAAAATACACTTCCTTCTAATAACTCACATCTGAAAGTATCTTCTGCAACTGCTACTAATTTTGGTGGCGGCCTACTTTCTCAGTATCAGCATTTTGGAAGTCCTAATTCATCATTTTCAAATTATGGATTAAGTGCATATCCTATGAGTCCAATACCAGGTCAACTTGGCAGCCCCAATCTACCACCTTTATTTGAGAACGCAGCTGCATCTGCTTTGGCGGCACCTGGGATGGACTCTATAATGTTGGGGGGGTCGGAACAGCAGAACCTCAGTAGAATGGGAAATCAGATGGCTGGGAGTGCGCTTCAGGCACAGTATGTCGACCCTTTGTATCTGCAATATTTGAGTACAGCTGACTATGCTGCACAAGTTGCATCTCTTAACGATCCTTCTGTTGATCGGAACTACATTGGTGATTCATACATGGACCTGCTTCAGAAAGCTTATCTTGGCAATATGTTATCTCCTCCAAAATCACAGTATGGTGTTCCACTCGGTGGCCAGACGGGTGGCTCAAGTCCACATGGCTACTATGGAAATCCTACCTTTGGGATCGGGTTATCCTATCCTGGAAGCCCGTTGTCCAATCCTGCTGTTACAAATCTGCCTGGAGGACCCGGTAGCCCTATGAGGCATGGAGAGTTGAACCTTAGATTTTCTGGTGGAATGAGAAATGTAGCTGGTAGCGCCATGGGACCGTGGTACTTGGACAAAATGGACAATAGTTTTGCATCATCTCTGCTAGAGGAGTTTAAGTGCAATAAAACCAAATGTTTTGAGCTTTCTGAGATTGCCGGCCATGTTGTGGAGTTTAGGTATGTGTTTTCATCAGAGAGTCTATATTATATGATTATTCAGATCCGATTTCTAAATCATATCATCTGTCACTAGTGCGGATCAATATGGAAGCCGGTTTATTCAACAGAAGCTTGAAACTGCCACATCAGATGAGAAGATCATGGTTTTCCAAGAAATTTTCCCTCATTCTCTTACATTAATGACCGATGTGTTTGGTAACTATGTAATCCAAAAGGTACCCAGAATTGTGGCTATCCATTCTGCAGTAATCAATGTCTCTGTATTACCAAGTCAGGAATTGGAGCTTTTTGAGTATGTTAGCATCTCTCTGATTCTAATATTGTCTTTTCCCAGTTTTTTGAACATGGAATGGCACCTCAAAGAAGAGAAATGGCCACCAAGCTTCTTGGACATGTGCTTACCTTAAGCCTCCAAATGTATGGTTGTCGGGTGATACAAAAGGTAAATTTACCTATATGGATCTAACAACCACCCTAATCCAAAGTTTTTTGTCTGAAAAATTCTGACTAGTGTTGTCCTGTGGTGCTAGAGCCTGTATAGATACCCTGTCAGGAAATAATTCCCAAGTCTGTTGAATTTATTCTAATTAATATTCCTCATGAAATGCTATTACTATTTCAAAATAGGACTTGCTAAAAAATTTAAGCGACTGACCTTTTCCGATTATTTAGGCGATCGAAGTCGTCGATATGGATCAAAAGATCAAAATGGTGGAAGAGCTAGATGGGCATGTTATGCGTTGCGTGCGTGATCAAAATGGGAATCACGTCATTCAAAAATGCATCGAATGTGTCCCAGAGGAGCATATTCAGTTTATCGTGTCAACATTTTCTGACCAAGTTGTGACTCTCTCTACTCATCCATATGGGTGTCGTGTAATACAGGTCAGAAAAATTATGGTATTATGGTATTTTGTATGTTTCAGGGTGGGAGGGTGGGATTTTTATGCTCGAGTATTTTTGAGGAACATGCATTATGGGATACTCTTTTTGTTCGGCAGCGAGTTCTGGAGCATTGTGAGAACGAAAAAACCCAGAGCAAAGTGATGGGAGAGATCCTGGGGTCTGTTAGTATGCTTGCACAGGATCAGTATGGGAATTATGTTATCCAGGTTCTTTTTTGAAATATTTCTACGTTAAGTACGCTGTACTCTAGTCTATGCTTTTGCCATTGAAGAATTTTTAGTGAAGGTCTGCAGAAGTCTTATGTTGATTTAGTTGGTTTTTAAGATCTCTTTCCACTTTTTTCCCTAAAAGAGTGCTACTTGAATGTACTTTGATCACAGTTTCTTCTTTTCCCATTTGTTATACTTTTCTCCTTATGTCTCATTTCTTCCATGGATTATGCACTAACTCTATTTTTACAATCTGCATCGGGTTTTGTTGTTGTTGAATAAATTAACATCTTAGATTATTTAAACTGCCTTGCTTTTCTGTTGCCTGTGATTGAAATCATAAGGTACATCTGGCTTATATATAACTTTTAACCTTTATCTTCCCTCCCTTGTGTGCTGGCTAAGACATTGGTTGACTGCATACAAAATAGATATTAACTTAATGAGATAAATGAGCTGACATTCATTGTTTGGTGTCTATTCCAAGATTTTCCGGTTCATATACTCTGCTACTGTTCTTTTACTGGTTGCAAAGGTCTTGAAAAGATTCAACTTTTGTAATCGCTGATGGTGCTGTGTTCTTGTGAATGTAATTAGAGGGAATGTGATATTTCTTCATAAAATTGCATTTAGGTGTTTTTCTTTTCTGGTCATCAGAAGAGGCCACCGAGATTACCACTAATTTGTTTCCTGTATTGCTGTTATTAGCATGTACTGGAGCATGGAAAGGCACATGAACGGTCTTCCATCATTCAGGAGTTAGCTGGAAAGATAGTTCAAATGAGCCAGCAGAAGTTTGCATCGAATGTGGTTGAGAAATGCTTGGCTTTTGGCGATCAAAGTGAATGCCAACTGTTGGTGAACGAGATGCTTGGAACAACTGATGAAAATGAGCCTCTTCAGGTGATTTCAGCGTATTCTAACCGTTTTAGTTTTTACCATGTGATTATTTTTTTACTATATTTAATTGCATTTTTATCTTTTCATTTCAGCATTCACAGATGCATTGTCTCTGGCTTTATATGCTTTGCTTTTGTGTGGCTGAATTTTTCACTCAAAGGCTGAAAACTGTTTTATGTTAATCCACTTGAAGAAGAGTTAAAAAACTTAGTCAGACACATACATCGTTGCTGTTAATTTTAAACTCAGAGTTGCAGCACCTTAAGAGAGTAGCTTGCAGTTTTTTATGATATGATATATGCTGTTTTTTCTTATGAATCTGACATAAAGAAGTCAGATTACCCTACTCTGATGATTGGGTGTTTGGAGTTGATGCACCATTTTTTTGGGTTCATTTTCTAGCTCATTCGATCAAACTTAAATTGGCCCGATATTTTTCTTTTCAACCAGGCAATGATGAAAGATCAATTTGCGAATTATGTCGTACAGAAAGTACTCGAAACTTGTAGTGATCAGCAACGTGAACTGATCATGTCGAGAATCAAAGTCCATCTGAATGCCCTGAAGAAGTACACTTATGGAAAGCATATAGTAGCTCGTGTAGAGAAACTTGTGGCTGCTGGGGGTATGCATATTTTGGCTTGCTATCGTTTATTTCAAAATTCATTTTTTACGAGCATTTGATGCGCAAGTACCTTGATTCATCTATTACCCCCTCGAAGACACTGATATAAGTTCTTCATCCTTTTATTCATCTTAATGGGTCACTTGATACTCCACGTCACTCCAAAATCGGCGGCTGAATGCCTGGAATTGGATTGGAGTTTTGAAAACAAAAACTGAATCGTTCATTCTCATATTTTAAAAAAAGACGGTATGACTCGAACACATGGAAATATGCAGCGGACTCCAACCAACTAGGAACTAATAGGAACTAATGTTTGTATGATAACAATAATTCCTCATCGATACACTCTCTATTCCCCACTTAACTCGCTATCACTCGCTTATATTGGTGACAGAAAGGAGAAGCGCTGCTCAATCCTCACATGCCGGAGCGACTCTTTAGGAAAGGAAGTCATTGTACAGCTAACCGAGGCTAGTTTGAACTACCTGTCATCTTTTTTCTTGATTGCAAATAAAAGTCGTGGTCTGTACCAAAACCTGTACATTCACTTTTAAGCTTATATATACGAGTCTAGTGAGCTGACGACGCGTAGATGCCGAATGTTTGCTAATGCTGGTGCATTGGATTTTCAATTTACGAACACAAATGCAGAGGGCGTGTATTATACAGAGGCGAGGGATTGGTGTTTATGTACAAATGATGCCTTGTGGATATGCTTGTTTTTCTGTGTAAAGCCAACTGTTACTGCGGGATGTATGCCACTTTATGTACATTTTTCTTACTCACTTTTATGTTGTTCTCTTCAGTCATTAAGCTTACCAATTTTGTAATTTTCTTTTCTTCAAAATTCTAATTGACAGAATTTTTTTAAAAAAATTCGAAAAATTCAAAAATAAAAATTTACACGGCAGCTTTCTTCTTTTTTGACTTCAACAAGTAACAAATTTTAGTGTAAGGTAGAAGTTATGGTATATGTATTTGTGTTATCCATGCTCTTTTATTAACTATTTACTATTATGTTCATCTATGTCTATGATACTTCCTTTTTATTTTCTTGAAAAAATATATAGAAGCTACAAATTTTATAATAAATAAAATATAAACTTCAAAATTTTATATCAAAAAATATATAATTTATTGCATATGAACTCTATTTTCGTGTCAATATTTTACTATGGTTACTTGGAATGAGTGACAAAAATGTGGAACAATAATTTGAGTACAAGCATGTTGATTGATGAATATAAACAAAACAAAAATTTGTGTGAGACGGTCTCACGGGTCGTATTTTGTGAGACGGATCTCTTATTTGGGTCATCCATGAAAAAATAGTATCTTTTATGCTAAGAATATTACTTTTTATTGTGAATATCGGTAGGGTTGACCCGTCTCACAGATAAAATTCGTGAGACCGTCTCACAAGAGACCTACTCTATAAACAATGTACACTATTTGACTATACGTGAGATTATATGGATCTTTTAAAAAATTTATTTATTATCACAAAACTTAGAGTCAATTTGTAAGACATATCTTCAACACGATCTTATTAATGAAAAATTATTATTTTTTATGTTAAAACTTAAAAGTATTTATTTTAGTTTTAAATATGGATCGAATTGATTCGCCTCATAATATATCACAAGAAACCTATTATATTATTATTAACATTTAAATGAAATGTCTCTAATTAAATTATGATATAATAAAATACTATATAGTTACATAAATAGAGATTATGTANATTTTTAAGTGATGATATCATCTAAATATAAAATTATTATAATATCAATTTTTAAAAAAACATTAATTTTTACACAAAATTAATTAATAAAAAAATTAAATAAAAAATAACTGGAATATAAGTAATGGGGATAGTTTAGGTTGGAGTCGAAAATATCTGGGTAAAAAGCATCGAGCGTGGCTCGTCTGGAATCTCCCACCTTTCAAACGCACGCACCGCCGATTCCACTCGCTTTCTGCTATTTAACCCATCTACCCAAATTTGAATCCAAATCATGGGTGATCAGCTGAGGATTGATGAGGATGATGGAGTGGCGGAATGGGAGGCCGGGCTTCCCTCCGCCGACCAACTGGCGTCATTGTCTCTGTCTTTGATACCGGCGGATCTGGCTTCGGCGTTTAGAATTTTGCCGGAGCCGCTGCGGACAGCGGATGATGTTGACCGTGCCTCACAGTCTACTCTTACCTCCCTTCGTGATGTTAAGCCTGTTAGTTATCGCGTGGATGATTGCTGCGAGGTGGACGAACAAGAAGGATCCGACCCGAAGAAGAGCCGGGTGATGAACCCAATTGAGGAACAGGCTGGTGGTGATTGCATGGATGACCAGTCGACGGACGTGGCGGAGAAAGCCGTGAATAAATTGCGGCTTGTGTGGACCCCTCAGCTGCACAAGCGATTCGTGGAAGTGGTTGCGCACTTGGGGTTAAAGAACGCGGTGCCGAAGACGATCATGCAGCTCATGAACGTCGAGGGTCTGACTAGGGAGAATGTTGCGAGTCATTTACAGAAGTACAGATTATATGTCAAGAGGATGCAGGGGTGGTCCGACGAGAGCTCCCCTTCGTCAAATCATTTATTTGCTTCAAGTGAAGCGACATCCAACGGCGGTGGTCCCATCCATGGTAATGGAAATGAAAACCGACTTCGCTACAGTGGTGAAAGTGGAAATCATGAAGCGAGTAATGGTAGAATACCGACTCAGATGCCATATCCGCTGCCTCCGCACTTTACGCCCATTCCAATCATGGCAATGGCGGCGGAGAGTGTTAACTCCGGGTATCATGGAATTCAGCAGAAGCATAATAATATGATTATGATGCAGCAGCAAAGAGACTGGCCTGGAAACATGTATAATAGTCATCCATATCATGCTATGAATCAAAATCAGAAGTAACCAAAATTTTGGGAAATGGTGTTGGTCTATTGGGAGTGGAGATGCAGGATAGAAGTGAGGTTTTATTGACGAGGAACCTTTTTATGGTCGTTTCTTGTTAAATGTTGTCCTCTTTGTTTTTTATTATTTTACTTATTACGGGTTTTAATTGGTAATACAGGATCTGGTGGATTCATTGCTTTGGGATACTGGCGAGGTGAACAATATATTAGACTTCTATGTAGCAATTTTACCGTCTTTATGGATGCTTATTTTCAATAATGATTTATTTATAGTGGTTTAAATTTAAAAGACGTTCTTTGTATTGTTATTTGGTCTACGATGGAACCCCATAACTTAAATTTCCATTGAAAAGATTAATTCTTTTTTACTCAAGATTGATTTTCTGGGAAGGGAAAATCCGGGAAATTAAGTTAACTCCCATATCAATTCCAATGTACTTTCTGATTATTGGCTGATTGTATTGCATCTTTTGTACACATTCAAATGAAGGTTAAACGTATTTTTGATTCATTGGACCTGATTTCATATCATTTTTCCCACTCGAAACTTTGTTATTTTCTTTTTACCTCTTTTACTCGTTATTGATTTGGTTACCTCATGGGCAGTTGAGATACCACTTAGTTATTTTTATTTTGTTTGGGAGTATATATTTAAAATATTCTGATACTTGTGTCCCCTGTATCTCGTTTATGATGCATGACCTTGATTTATTGATGACACGAATTAGTTAGCAGGAACAAGTTATGAGAAAAACCCAATTTATTTGACATGCAAACTAGTATTGGAGTCTTATTTAAGATTTATTAGGGGTCGTTCGATGGTAATGTCTGTGTGTTTTAGATTGACACGTTATTTTAATTTCGGCATGTTCAGAATTTTGAATGTGTCAGGTTTTAGCTTTATCAATCCTAATTACCTTGGGAATTCAGTTGGTTAAACTGAATTTCCTGTGAAGGGGATTATTGGGAACTTGGGATGTAAACTGGACTACTTCTGGCAAATGGGATTTCTTGATCCCCTGGATCACAAGAAACTTCTGAAAATCTTTCAGTATGTACAGAATTGTTATACTATCAATCGTGTGAAGTTTCTTCTACGATTTCCCAACTTTTATACTGCTATCTATGAATGTCAAACCTCGAGTCTGAAGAGCTGTAAAATATTTATATTGGGGAAAAAACTGAAGCGGCATTTGTTCATTTTAGTCATTTCATCATGTGTTCACAATTACATGCTTGACTTCGTCCCCTGATAACCTTGATTTATTGCCCTGGAACTGTCAGGTGATGAATTTCTAAGGATATCAAGGCTTGCTAAATGTAATCTCTCACTGAAAAAGTTGACAATGCATGTGACTTGGACACTGCAATGACCAACAGCAATCTCCCTTGATGATAAAAAATTGATGTCCATCACCTACCTGATAGAAGAAGTTTATAAATCCCAGACCATCTTAGTTTATTTGTTAGCTATTGTCATGTCTTGTTCCAACCACATTTAGCGACCTGCTCTTCGCACTTCCCCTCAAGAGTCACAACAAACACAATTACTTTCTTTACCGTAGCATTGTTTTTCTGTGATAGCACTGCTGATAGCTGTTACAGATAATGCGTCTTCTGTATGACGTTGCAGCTCTTGAGCCAGAAAACATCGCAAACGTACACACGATGAAGTATTAAAGAATGGATCTTTCTCAAGGTGCTATTCAAGTTGCTTGCACTATGAACTGATTTTCAGCTTTAGAAGAATGAATTTTTAAGGCCTCGACTCACGAACATGATCACATGTTAGGCAAGAAGGTTTTAAGCAGTTGATGAACGAAAGAAGTCGAGTGGTATACGGGTACACGTAAAGAAGATTGATTGTGCCCATTTTTTCATCTCCTAAATCTTTCACGATATCGAAGTAGTTTTTACAAAAATGAATAAATAAATAAAAGTCGGGGAACGAGTCCACCTCATTCAAGGAGTAGACACCTAACATGTCATTGGCATAAATTTGAATTTAGATCCAAAGATTTGGAATGCATTCCGCTAGATTCATGCCTAGAACAAATTTAATAGGCTTTAGTGAAATTTTTCTCGAATCAACATAGATGATCACAAGATAACATGCTCAGCAAGCCAACATTCTTAAATTTCCAACAACATTCTTAAATTTCCAAAATAAACATTTACACAATTATCTCCAATTGACGATATAAATATCGTGTGACATGCCATTTTGCATCAAGACCTGAAATCCGCGATCGCACTTTTTCCACCCAAAGGATATTTCACTTCGAAATTTTGGATTCAATTTCTTCTAAGCTCAAGCCTTTGGTCTCAGGAACATATACTGTCACAAACACAACAGCAAGTACCGCAATCGCCCCAAACAGAAGAAATAGATTCCCTGCTCCCAGTAACTCCTGAGAGACGTATACCATTCAACATATCAACAATTTACTTGCACCTTGAATTCGCGATGGGAAAAGCCCAAAAGACGTAGAAGGACTACCTTTAGAGGGTAGAAAGCAAAGGTCACTATGGCATTTGAGCCAAAATTTGTGAGCACTGCAAGACTAATACCCTTTCCTCTAGTGCGAAGCGGGAATATCTCTGATACCATAAGCCAACTGATAGGCCCGAAAGATATCTAAAATTTGGATGAACAGCGAAATATTTATTTCATCGTCTGACCAGTTCAAGAAAATATTATGACGCGAGTTTTTGGTTTTCATATTGGTATATTCTAGTTCCATTTTTGTTTCTGTGACAATAGTTTTAGGTGGTCATTGATTGATTACCTGATAGCAGCCCACATAGAGGAGTAAAGCAGCCACAGCAACAAAAGGAAACTCCCCAAGGAATTGGTAGTAAGCTGAAAGCAGCAGTAGCGAGGTGGCCTGTCACCAAAATGAAGAACACCAAGTTAAAGATATAGATTCACTTCGGATTTTGGAATGAAAATTTAAATTAATTATAGTTTTTGGATAATGATGACGATGGCACATACAAGCCCGCCGACACCTCCGATCAGCAGCGGTCTTCTCCCAAGATCATCAACCTTCAGAACGGCAACTCCAGTCATAAGCAACTGCAAATCATAAACGGAAATATAAATCACATATATTGTTGCGTGGTGATCAATGGTTTTGAGACAAAACACACCAAAAAAATTCAATAATTTTTTGTTCCTAGAGAAGTACCTTAAACACACCGATGACGACTGAGAGTTTTGCGGCATCAGCAGCTGCAGAGAATCCAGCACTCTTCCAAAAAATAATTGGATTATGGTCAAACAAGAACCAGAAAAAGATACAAGATTGATATTTGAAACCAATAGAAGCCAATCCAGTTTATAGAATGAAGTACCTGAAGAATGGAGCCTGCGTAGTACAGAACACTTGGTTGCCCAGTGATCTGTATGCAATTCAATCCAGAAATCTTTGTCAAATATTTGAATCATATGAACCAATAATATGATGCGACATTTCTATAATTCAGTGGCATAGTAGGCATTTACACACAAGTATAACATGAAGTTCGAACAGGACAATAAAAACATGAAGAGCTAAAACACGTGGCTTGTAGAGATTATATCGACCTGCTGAAATAGAACCAATCCACCTCCAATTATAAAGGCTTTCAGACTTGGTCCCTGGAACACCTCAAGTAAATTTCCCTCTGATTCCTGATCACTATAAGCAGATTTTAGAGAGATGAGTGTATCCTCGATTTGCTTCTCAGATACTTTGTCATCAACAGATCCGCCTCTTAGTTTTCTCAACGCAAGGATAGCCTTCTCTTTGTATTCTTGTAAGGACCCTTTGCCTCGAATTGCCTTGAGAAGTAACCAACGTGGAGATGGCGGCAGACTCAACATACCTAACCCCATAAAAAAGGCAATTGGGGCACTGAATCCATACATATAACGCCACCCTCCAACAGCATCAATTTCAAAACTACCAACGAAATAGCCCAACTGCATCAAGAAACAAGCTCGAGTGTTCATTGCGTTTTGAAACATAAAAATGAAAAGCTGCGGGCTTGTTGAGAAGACTAACCAATATCCCTAGAACTATGAAAAGCTCCTTTAGAGATATCAAAGTTCCCCGAATTTGAGATGGACAAGTTTCTGCTATGTAAAGAGGCGCCCCATGCATTGCCTGCCGAAAAACAATATGATCATTAATTGATGAATTATCATTCACTTTGACTCTGAAGACATAAAGCCCAGGACAATATTAGATAACCAACCATGCCAATCCCCAGACCATAAACAAGCCGAGCTATTAAAAGAACTTCAAGGCCAGGAGCATAGGCAGTCAACAAACTACCACTTAAGTACAAGAGGGATGCAATGATAAGTTCTCTCCTCCTTCCTATATGTATCAATCAAACATAATCCTCAAACCGTAGTTACGACAGAAGTTCAAGGAAAAGTTATATCATGACTGGTCGAAAACCATACCAAGGAAATCGGCCAGGGGATAAACAATGAGAGAACCAAGAAGAGCTCCATAAAGGGAACCGCTAACCTTATCAAAAGAAGCAATCAAAGAAACAGAGTCAGAGAAGTATTCCATTTAATTAAGCACCACACATGCAATAAAATTTGAAGCTTACCACCAAACCAAGTTGAACTGCTGAAAGGTCAAACCAAGTTGTTCCACTTAGTTCAGGTGACTGTAAAATGACACCAAAATTTATCAAAGTTGTAGAAAAAGAAATAAAAATATTGTAATTAGAATATGTGATTGATATTTATTCCTTACTGTTTGTATACTAACTAAGGTTAGATTGTGAATGTAATATATAAATAAGTTTTGTATATATGGTATAGGGTTGTATTGTTATTAATTATTAGAATAAGATTATTTTATACCACACATATAGATGTCCCTATTGTTCTTGTTTATCTTCATGGTATCAGAGCTTAATCTCTGCATACCCGCTGCAAATTTGACAGGAAAGAGAATCGAGCATGTCAAAATCAAACGAAGACCATAGTACAATGTCTTCGGGCGAAATGGTGGTGCGGAAGGTGCTAAAGCACCAAACCTATATCCTACGAATCTTACTGGGTTCGAAGGCTCCATTCAATTGACCATCCAGAAGTTGAATGACAAAAATTATTTAAAGTAGACTCAGTCAACCAAGCTTGTCATTGACGTAAAAAAGCATTTAGGTTACCTCACAGGAGAAATCGCAGAGCCTGCCAAAGACGATCCAAAGTGGATAGGCTGGAAATCTGAAAAATCCATGGTAATCGCGTGGCTCGTTAACTCAATGGAACCTTCAATTAGGAGGACATATTTATTCCTACCCACGCAAAAGAGGTTTGGAAGGCTGTTCGAGAGGCTTACTCTGATTTGGAGAATTCATCCCAAATATTTGACTTGAAAACTAGACTCTAGCATTCTAGACAAGGAGAAAAAAATTGTCGTCGAATACAATAATGAAATGAAAGAGTTGTGGCAGGAACTTGATATTTGCTACAATGATAAATGGGAGTGGAAAAATGATAGCATGAAATATCACAAACGTATGGAAAGTGACCAAGTGTATGTGTTTTTGGCAGGGCTTAACCGTGACTTGGATGTAGTCAGATGAAGAATTCTGGGCAGAAATCCTTTGCCATCATTAAGTGAAGTGTTTTCTGAAGTAAGGAGGGAAGAAGCCAGAAGGAAAATCATGTTAAGCAAGAACACATAATCAGTTTCAGAAACTTCAGCCCTGTTCAGCAAAAAAATTCCCTGTTCAGAGCAGAATCTTGATACTAAAACACGAGTTGATGATGATAAGCTGTTTGGGCAAGTTTACAAGAGAACAAGATGGCCCCAAAGTAAGCAAGCCTCCACAACTCCACACGACCAAGTGTCTGAACCAAGGATAGAACCTGAAGTCCAGACTCATTTGAACCAAATACAGGTAATGTACCCAAATCCATCTCTAACGCACTAGACTCTTCTATGTCGTTAGAACTTCCTATTGCACCAAGGAAATGTGTTAGAACTTGTACTCAACACCCAATCTCAAATCACATGTTCTACAAAAATTTATCTGCGCCTTATTCGAGTTCTATCTGTCAGTATCAAAGTATGGATGTTCCTAAGACTATATAGGAGGCTCTAAGTGTTCCATGATGGAAGAAAGTTGTCCTTGAGGAGATGAATGCACCGAACAAAAGTGAAACATGGGAAATAATGCATCTGCCTGATGCAAAACGAGCAGTGGATGCAAATGGGTATTTACCGTGAAACTTAATTCAGATGGATCGTTGGAACGTTATAAAGCAATACTTGTCATTAAGGGCTTTACACAGATATATGAGATTGACCATCAAGAGACCTTTGTACCAATTGCAAAATTGAATTCTGTCAGAATATTGTTGTCTTTAGCTGCAAATCTTGATTGGCCCATATATAAAATGGATGTAAAAAAAATGCTTTCCAAAGAATTGAAGAAAAAAGGGTTCATGGATGCTCCACCAAGCTTCGAAAAACAATTTGGAGAAAAAAATATGCAGATTAAAGTATCACCACGGGCTTGGTTGGAGAAATTCTTGAAATCAATCAAGAAACAAGGTTACATTCAAGGGCAATTCGACCACACAACGTTGTAAAGCATACCAGAGAAGGCAAGATGGCAATCTTAATTGTATATTTTGATAACATAATTCTCACCGGAGATGATGAAGACGAAATAACTTGTTTAAAAGACTGCCTCGCGTTGGAATTTGAGATAAAAGATCTGGGACCCTTGATATTTTCTAGGGATGGAAATTGCTAAATCAAGAAAGAGAATCTATGTACCCCAAAGAAAATATGCTCTAGACCTATTCAAGGAGACATGAATGAGTTGCAGACCCAGTGATGTACTCATGGATCCAATCATCCAAATTAAAACCTAAATCAAGTGTCTAGAGAAGCTTCCGTCGAGAAAGAAAGATATCAACGTATTGTAGGTAAACTTATTTATATCTTTCATACAAGATCTGATATTACTTTTGTCGTTAGTATGGCTAGCCAATTCAACATTCACCACACGAGAAACACATGGATGTTGTCTACAAGATTTTGAGATATTTATAAAGCTCTTCAGGAAAAGATTTATTGTTCTGAAATAACAATCAAAGAAGTGTAGAGGTGTAGACAGATGCATATTAGGCAGACTCTATTTCTGATATGAACTCTACTTCAGGTACTGTACTTTTCTATAGGGTAATCTTGTGTCGTGAAGAAATATTAAACAAAATGTTTTGGCTCATAGTAGTGCGGAAACAAAGCCTAGGGCTATGGCGAATGGAGTATGTGAGCTAAAGCTCGTTCTTGAAGAATTGAAGTTAGACTGAGAAGTTCCAATGATGTTATTCTGTGACAAGAAGTCAGCAATTAGCATCGTGAATAATCCAGTACAACATGATTGTACAAAGCATATAGAAGTTGATAGACACTTCATCAAAGAAAAGCTTGAAGGATTAATAATTTGTATACTCTTTATAACATCTGAATAACAGATTGTCGATGCCTTAACAAAGAGTCATTTCAGACCCTAAGTTCGAAGATTTTCATATGCAAGTTGCGCATGATAGATATTTTTGCTCCAACTTGAGGAGGAGTATAGAAAAGGAAAGAAAATATTGTAATCAGTGTCAGAATATTTGATTGATATTATTCTTTTATGTTTTGTCTACTAATTAAGGTTAGAATGTGAATGTGATATAGAAATAAGTTTTGTATATATAGTGTAGGGTTGTATTGTGATTAATTATTCAGAATAAGATTATTTTATACACAAATGATTGTCCCTATTATTCTTGTTTATCTTCAAAAGTTCCAACAGAGATCCAGGACATCAAGTGGGAATGTTACCTGCAATGAGATGGTAGCTCCGGAGGTAGCACCAATATCATAGCCAAATAATAAACCACCCAATGCAGGGAACACAAATCTGACAATCGAGTATAGCAGTCACCATACACACAAACAATAATATCGTGGAAAAATAGATATGACAGAAATAAAATGCGGAAAAGAAATGTTCACAATCCAGTCAAAATCCAAAAGCCAACCAGCAAAGAAGCTGAAAATCCTTATACGTCCAAAGATTGCAATGGACTACTCCATCAACTCTGGAGAAGTAAAGAAAACAAAACTCGAGGAACTTGTCTTCCATTCTTTAAGCTCGTATCTAATTTGGTGTTCCCAAATCGTCACCAATGGAACACTACTCACAGGTCTTGTAGAATAGCATGATACGTGTTTATTTTAGCGCATCTTTTGATCCAAATGAGAGGACAGTTCATTGAATCGAATTAGATATCATATACAACTAAATTCGTCATTTTGCTCTGTTTCATGAACATATCTACAACTTCAAAATAAAAAAATTTAAACGACTAAAGAATCAAAGGAATGACTTACGGTAAGATAACAGAAGACCAAGAAAAAACTTCTTGTTGTGCAGCTTCAGATTTAGCTTCCCCCGACGAAGCTCTAACCTTCCAACAACAAATAAAAAAAGTCTTCACAAAAATCTATCACAATGCACCCAACCATTTAACACAACCCAAGTAAAAGACCAAGAAAAAAGTTATCTTTCTTCATTACCTTAAACAAACTGGGTTTGGCAGCTGAGAGCAAATAAGGCATTCTAAATCTTCTTTCCTCGGTAAAAAACGAGCGGCTTTGGGGACACAGATTAAAAGGGTCTCCACCTGCACGTGTACCAGTAGTACGAGTAGATTTCACGGAATTGCACAAGGGGGTCTTTGAGTGGGTCTTTGTGAGACGGAGGTTGAACGAAGGAGGAGCATAAGTCAAAGCCATTTTTAAGACGAGGTTTGCTATTTGAACATAACATCGTTCTGGATGTTGGTCGATTCTTTGGTTATAGTCTAGCAGTGATAGTACTCGTTTCGCTATCAGTGGTGGCCCCAAAATGTACGTATGATGTGTTGTACGTATAGATAAGAAATCGGGATGGTGTATGTATCTTGTAAACTTATATGAATAAATCTCTTTCTGGAAACTTACCATATTATATGCGTTAGTATCGTGTACTAGGGTGTGCACGAGTAAGCTCGATTAATATTAGCTCGAGTACTATACTAATCGAGTTCGATTCTACTTAAATTTAGTAGGCTAGAGAATCGAGTATTCAGATTTAAGTTCGAAAATGTCTGTAGCATATTTTTTAGGGCTTAACTTTTGTGTGTGTATATAATATATACATACTCGAGTCAAGTTTTGACTGAACCACTTACAAATATTTTGACTCGCTTACACCTCTATTGTGTACGTTGATAATACAAATGTGTATAAATGCCAACACAGAAACTCCTATTAAATGATTTTATGAGTTTATTTTGCGTGACAAATATTTGATCCGACTCAACTAATGAAAAAATATTATTTTTATGTCAAAATTATATTTTTACTGAAAATATAGATTATGTTAACCTCTCTTATATACGAATATAAATATGTAATACAATCTGAAAAAAAAACATGTAACAATTGTTGCAATATTGAATCGAGGAAAGTTGGAAGTTCCTAGAATAGATACAAAGTTACTATAAATTATAAATAGAAATTTAACACTAGAAAGGAAGTTTTGTTATCAATATATAATGAAAATAAATAGTAGTTTTTACTTTTTACAGAACACGTGCATGCATCCACTTACATGTTATGATCAAAAATTAAATAATCACGAAATAAATTATAGACAATGCATGGCACTATTTTGGCATTGACTTATCCCCGAATGGTTGGTGATGGCTGAGAAAGACTGGTAGTTGAGATCATCCCTTCAATGAGTTGGCATTGGTATTTATATACCGGACATTTTTTTCATAAACTATCTAAATCGAAGCATAAACCACAATTTCAAGAATTGAATATCATGTTTACAAACCAGGAAAAATAGATATATAAAATCGGGTTACTTGCCCTAACACCCCTATGAAAAATCAAAAAAACACCCTAGATAAAATTAACAATATGTTAGATATCGTGTTTTTAAAAATCCAACATAAAACCCCCTATCAAAGAAGGTAAAATATACATGAATTTCTATGACATATGAGTATTGTTTTTTTTAAAAAAAAAAAATGTATTAGCCTATTAATATTTTTTAGGAATTTTATACTTTTTCACAAGGGTGGTTGGTGTGATTAGCGATATAAAATCCATTCAATTTACACCATGTATACTTGAAACTATTGCACGAGACTAAAAGTAAAGATAATTCATTAAAACCATTATGGTTTATGTTTACATATGATTTAGTTTGTTTTCCTTCAGACGGGACATAGAGAACATTATAGCTGCGAATCCAATGTTAAATTTTCGGTGTTAACTGAGTCTCATAATCTCACTTCTGCAGAAACTTCACACAGCACCCCAGCAATTAAACTGGTTTAAGTTTGATACTTCGATACATCCCATGGCTCCATAAATGTCAATTTTCCCACCAAATAATCCAATATGGTTGCGTTGGTTACCACATACCTTATGAGGTCGCGCCTGGATCGCTAATCACACCCAAAAAGTCATCTTTTATGGTGCCAATACAAAACTGCAAAAGAAGATCGTATTATAAAACTCAAGGTCATGGGATTGAACAAGATCTAATAATATGTGTTGTATTCAATATGACAAATAGTCTTTAAAATGAAGTAAACTAGACCCTGGAATAAATTACTCATCGCAACAGGATGCCACCTTCAACTCTTCAGTTCCACTAAATAGACTTCAGATACAGAGAAGTTATCTCCACCAGAAAATTTAAAGGAAAATAATCTGAAAAATGAAAAAATAGGCATAATTTTCTTATATATAGTTCCAGATGTTTCTCAACCACCCCGTTGAAAACCCACCTCTGTGAATTGCTTGATTCCCTAGTAAAAGAATTGGATCTATATTATAATAACCAAAAAAGAGTATTGTACTCCTATTTCATTGAAAAAGCACTCTTTGGATTTGGAATTCTGTGTGCTGAAATTATATAGTAAAGGGAGTAATCATGAGAAGCTCTTACTTCCACCCTAAAAATAAAGTAAATGATACTACTCATTGTGGGATCCTAAAATAGCAACACACTTTTGTTCTCACATTATATATTAAGCACAAGAGAGATATTGTATGACATGTTGCAACAAAAGGGCAGTAAGAGGACATACAATTTCTGTGGCATCAACCCGGGTTCCGATTATCTTCAGCCTAACTTCGCTGTCTTTCTGAATTTTGACCTGGCAATTATCAGATAATCAATTGCAAAAGAGAGTTTAAAAACTTTAAACAAGAACTGCACACTTGGAACATCAAAACATAGGATGGAAGCTCCAAAACATAGGATGGAAGCAATGGTGATAATACGTACAGAACCATCTGAAGTTGTGTAATTAGGCATGTCCCCAGATTGAAACTCCATATCATCTGGTATCAACTACATATAAAAAAATGAAGTGATAATCAAACCGTATGTTGATAGAAGATAAAAAAGACTTTCGAAGCAGACATTTAGAAGATTGTTTCATTCTGATTAAGGATTGATATTTTAATGTATTACTGAAGTTTCTTCATAACACGGAGATGAGTTTGGGATAGATTATCAAGACAAGTAAGGCCCCAAAGAAACAGAGGAGAAGATATCCCAATATATAGAAGAATAAAACAAAAGCCAAATAAAACAAAAGCCCATGTCAAAACAGAAGATAATTACCACACGTTACTACTAGTTATCACCATATGGAGTGAAGATTTGCAAGCAAAAGGGATGCCCGGAGAAAAAATAATCATAAAAGACTCCTACACGACCTCAAAACCTATGAAGACTATCTATACGAGTATACCACCAACCAGAACAGAGAGAGTTCCACCAATAATTGTCAAGAGACATGGTGGCAGCAGCAAAAATACCACGTAAATATTTCAAACACTAGAGGAAATTGAGAAACTCACATGATTGGACACGAAAATTTGTACGGGACCTGCTTCAGCAAAAAAACCCATCTGTAACAGTTCAAAATCTTCTTACTGATTACTTGACTTCAAAAATACAATGAGATATACAAGCCAAATAGAAAATTTTCACCTTATTAACCATTGTAACAACGGCTTCCACGATCTCTCCTTTAAAGGGTCGAAAAACAACACACTGATACTTTACAGGAAACGTGACAAATCCCGTTCCATCACGAATTAATCCCTTCCCTACACTTTCAATGCCAGTAATCGCCACAATGAACCCATGGCGACCGCTGACACGTATAAAATATCATCCACAACCGTGATTTAATAGAGAATCCCACTCAATTGAATATTTATAAATAAAAAATAAAAATAAAAAAAAGAAGAGTAACCGCGGCATCAATGAGAATACCGTCTGAAAGTTCAATTAGAAGGTTCAAGAATTCAATTGCGGATGAAAAACCTGCAAGTCCCTTCGACGTCCTTCATGAGCTTGGCCACGAGCTTATCCCGTAGGTCACGGCCGAAGTGGCGAGGATGCAGCTGCATGTTCCGCTCCAATACTATGTGAAAAAACATCTCTTTCGGTAGAACCCAATGGTAGATAGAGAATATGGACGGGGAACAAGCACTGTAGAATGCTCGTATCTTAGGGTTTGCGGTCTGTTGTTAATTGTGATAGGAGGGGGAATGAAGGGAAGGGGTCTGGACAAAATGACGACATTTCGACAAGATAATTATTTTGATTTGTTGTTTCATTATTTCAATTTTCAAAATTATTTTTAATAAATTGTAAAAGAAAATTTCCATATTTGAATATTATACTATGGGCACCTCAATTCTTGAGGTGTCGTACCCAAATTTACAGTATTACATATGAATATATATTTTTTAAGAATAACTAATCATGTGTTTATATTTGTGTAATTCTTATTTAATAATATAAATTTAAAAGCTATAATTATCATGAACATAGGATTTTTTTTATGTTTTTTTATATTCGTATTACGCTCAAACGAATATTATTTTAAGTTAACACTGTGTTTAAAAAAGTGAAAAATATGAAAAAAAATGTTTTATAAAAGTGAAAATAGTTAAGAAAAAGATTCAATAGGGGTTCAAATAGAAGAAGTTTAATAAGATATTGTAAATTAAATATAATGTATTGCTTTATTTTAAAATATAATGAAGGATCTACTCCATAAATATGTTATTACAAATTCGAAAATAGAATATACGTAATTTGGTATTGGTTGTAAGAGTGTTACATTTAATGATGTTGTTGGTGCTAATGAATATATGAATGTGGTAACTTTAACTTAAATATAAATTGTAATATGAGCCATTAAATAATAGATAAGAGCACAAAAAATTTTAGGGTAATTCAAAAATTTGAAAAAAAAAGTTAATGTAGAAAGGATTTCAATATGTTTAACTTTTTTTCTTTTTGAGAATTTAGTTGACGGATATATGAATTTTGGAACCTAGGGTTTTTTTATGACATATAAACATGCCAATTAATATTAATTCATAAGAGAACTGAATAAAAAATAACAATGATGGCTTAAAAAAGAAATTAAATTATATGAATAAAAATTGTTTGGAGTTCGTATTAATATAAAGTTTATAATATGTTTACTAAAAACATATATTGTTAAACATGTCTAAATAAACTGTAGAACTTCCATTTCTTGTCTCCTGTCTTTCTAAAAATATATTATTATCTATAAACGAAATTGCGAAATTATTGTCTCCCGTCGTTACTATTTGTTGTATGCAGTGTAAAGCCTCGAATTAATGCAATAGTCTGCAAATTAAATTAGCTAGTAAACCACACTTGATAAAAACATATGCGATAACTCTAGTTATGGAGCTTGCAGCCACTACCATTCATTGCACGTTGGGTAAACCTACATATTAACGCAGTAGTCTGTGAATCATGTTAGCTGGATAAACCATACTGGACAAACCTTGTGTGATAGGTTTGTTCGGTTTTTCCGATAAAGTGTTTGCAGTTCGAATCAAACTCATAATTATTGATCAAACGTTCACTTATTCCACCAACTCAAATATGATGATGATTGTAACATATTTGATAGTATAATAATTAGTCACATACTTACATATCTATTATATTTAATAATTTATATTTTTGTAAAAAAAATCCTCCGAGAAGAAACAAACTATTTACAAAATAAAGTCGAAACTACAACAGAGTTTGATAAATTTTCATTAACCTATCCTCTAATGATATTAATCGAGATACAATGAACTTGAAAAGCTTTCAGCGTAATCCCTTTAATTCGGCCATCCATTTATTTGACGTATCGACTTTCCTTGTAAATTAACAAAACATTTTTGTTTTACAACAATATAATATATATTAACTTCTTTGAAAAGAGAATCTCATCAAAATATAAAATTATTGTATTGATTTCATATTTTAACTTTCACGAATAATAGTTGTATCGGAATATATGTTTTGAGTATATGTATCTTAATAAATTTATGTTTTCATATGGACGAGTGCATTCACAGGCGGAAAAATATGAGGTTCAAAATGAATTGTGGCAAGAAAACTTCGAATGTGGCAATTTGGTAACTGAAGTAAAACAAAAAATGTAAATGCAAAATGAAGGGGATGAAGGCTGCTAGATTCAAACGGATCAGGACCCTTGACTTCGACGTTCTACAGTAAAATTTGTCAGAAAGGTATATTTATGAATACAGTAAACAAAATAAAGCAATGCTTTCCCAACTAAAAAATCATAACCTTTGTTCTCTTTATCGTCCCATCAACAAAACAGAACATAACAACCACAAAGCCGTGCATCACACATCTTCTGCAAGAAATATAGGGTGCCACTGGATAACCCGAAAGAAGAACCAGACATACGCGCTTCATCATCTAAAGAGTTGGGCCAGATGACAAAAGCCTACAGTTAAACATGAAGGATTGCAACTTATAGGGGAGATGATCCATAAAAGACTACTTCGGCTGGGCCGGTCATGTAGACGTGGGTGTCATCTTCTCGCCACTCGATATCCAATGGTCCTCCGAGAAAATCAACCCGACAACTCTGTTTAGTTGAAAACAAAAATGAGGAGCATGAGAAATAAACATGTTGCAAGTGGCAAGAACACTAAACGTCGTCGCCACCGAGTGTTCATTCTTAAAGGAACTGAAACTAAAAAAATACCTTGATCGTTTCTGTACTGAAAGTGACACGATGAGGATTTCCCATGCTAACACAAGTAACATTCAAGCTTACCCCATCTACATCCAATCTTTCTTTTACAACAGACTGATTTTCATTCGGAGGTAATTTGGCAGGAACCTCTTATGCCTTCAGAATTGGCTCCCCCATATCAACTCTTACCTGAATTTTTTTAATAAATGCTGAATAAATTAGTTAAAGTAACTGTACCCACATAATCTATTCATTGGTCAATTAAACCTTAAGGTTTTGCAAGTAAAAATTTAACTTTTCTATACTATTTATAACCCACCAAAACTCAAATATCAGAATGTGAGGTATAAAATTCAAAAACGTACCTTTCCATCTTCTTGAATTTCAGGAACAATTAAACCAGCACCAGTATGCACAATGAAGCTACAAGACCAAACAATAAATTCATTTACATTTTCCTTCCAAATCCAAGCGCACAAGGTTTTGGTTAGAAAGTGGATAGAAACAATAAGGGTATGGCCTATGATAACTACTAAAATCACAAGTATGCAGAGGTTAGATATAACAGGTGATTACAATTCTTTTAGATTAAGTAGGAGGAGGAAGATATGGGTTATCTACATATATTTATCCACAAAAATTTCAATACACTGCTTGGAATTTATGGATCCATTAAAAATAGCAATCTAATGATCAAGGTCAACTTAAAATTCACATAAATCACATGACGCCAGCATAATTTGAGGCAATAAATTAGAAGGAAAGGAAGTTTATGGGAAAATGTAAATTTCTTTTGACCAAAAAAATAAAGGGTTTTCAAACCTCTGCTTCCCATTTAGATTTTCAAGCTCTGCTATAAATCTGGCAAAACATCGAACTCCATTACCACACATCTGACAATAATACAAAAGGTTGCCAAATAAGCATTTTCTTTAACAAAGGTAATTATGCCAAATTATAGGAAAAGATAAAACAAAATGAATCGCTAAACACGTAGTTCCCTTAATGAACCAATGGAA
Organism: Primulina huaijiensis; assembly: GCF_012295235.1. Classification (NCBI taxonomy): domain Eukaryota; kingdom Viridiplantae; phylum Streptophyta; class Magnoliopsida; order Lamiales; family Gesneriaceae; genus Primulina; species Primulina huaijiensis. The sequence continues at coordinate 3,675,607 of NC_133319.1, read as the reverse complement.
TCAGATATCCATCATATTTGCTTCATGAAAAGGAGTTAACAAGGAAAGTTGAACAAATGGACTCTTTTTTTATATTCCTCTGTCGTCGAGTGTTTAGCTAATAATAAAGTCCTCCATATGCCTTTCGTTCTTAGTTGGAGAGTTTTGATGCCCCGAATTTTATAGAATATCTCATCTTTTTTTACCATTATATGACTTCAAATGCACCTAGTATGGAAACACTTATATTGTTTCTAAAGCAGGTGTTAAGCAAAAGCACTTTTTTTAATGCCATTCGATCCAATACTTAGAGAAATAAATAATACCATCATGATTCTGTATACAATCAAAAGGAAGATGCTTGATTTGAACCTGAAGAGAAAAACCAAAGGAAGAATTCAATGTCATGAACAAGAATCAAAAGAGCAAGGATCCTAATGTAAAGAAGAGATAATGATCATCAATCAATGAATACATCAACCAACTAAACGTGCTGAAAAAATAACAGCAACATTAAGCCAAGTGAAGTGAGAAGTACAGCATACCATCTATCTCTGTATATTAAGCTCGTTGCTTCAGTCATCTCCTCCTGCAGAGCATTCCTTATGTATTTGTCAAAGATATCCTGCTTTCTCTTTTCCAGCACCATCCTTCCAATTTCCTTCTCATCTGGGAGTGGCACATGCGCAACAAATTCATTTTTCTTCTCTCTCTCCTCTCTCTCCTTCTCTTTCATCCTCTCTTCCTCCACCACATCCTCTTCCTCAAATAATATGTTGGACACATTACCCATGTCTGTCACCTCTCCACTCTTTACCGCCCTCCTTGCTTCTTTCTTCATCTTTTCCATCTCCATCCAATCCTCCAGAGCTGCAGCCCTCATTCTTTTCTCTGCTGGCCCTTCAAACTTCTCCAATATCCCATCCTCATCATCCCTATAACCATAATAGCTTGCATCTATCCTTTTATAAATATCATACCTGAGGATAATGTGCATGAGCTACATTAGCTCAAGTCCCATACAGAAATACAATAAAATAGCAAGGCGATTTCAGTAAGATAATTACACAACTTAGAAAACCCATCATGACTTTCGTAGTCCAAAAAAAATTACATCACAAGTTTCAGTCGTCAAGGATATGAATTTACACGTTAACGTAAATCAACAATCGAACAAGACAATTGTATAGAATCCAAGTTTCACATAAATCGGTTCCCATAATTTAACCATGCATCTAATTCAGAAACCTGTTATTTGTGCTGTGAAAAAGTATACTAAAGAAGTTAACTTGAGACAACCATCTCAGAAAATCTAAACATTTTATGCACCTTATAATCAAACTGTGTACCCAATTAATTTTTTAATAACGTGGCCAGCTCGAAAAAAAATCTCTTGGTTTCTAAATGTGCAAAACAAACAAAACCATAATCAAAACAGGAACAGACTATATTACTATCATAAACTCCAAACCTCGCCCCTAATCAACAAAATAAGAAAGAAAACACACAGTGCCTCAATTCTTCACTCAATCAGCAAACTTGAACAATAAAAATTACCGTGTACGCCTTTTCCGCAACTCAGGCGGCTTCTCAAACAATTCCTTGACACCGGACAACTTCTTAGCCGCCCCAAAATACCTATATCCTGGCCCACGTCCACTTGGATTCGGAACGCCCACGATGGTTCCATCTAAACCTGTCATCTTCACTGAATACCTCGCGTGAATAGCCCCCCCAAGCTCAACAATGCGCCTCTCCCAATGCGTTTTCTCTCTAATCAATTTATTGGTCTCGTCGTTCAAGTCTCTGAGCCGGTGCTCTCCGAGGCTTTCGTTCTAGATTTCAGCGACTTTTGGTCCGATCTGTCGCATGATTTACTGGCGCCACTTGTCGGGCTCCGCCAAATCTCGGCACTCGGACGTGAGGTAGGGGCGGCGCTCTTTGGGCTTCTTCTTTTAATCCTCTTTCATGGAAATCAAGCGGGTCAGCATCGATTGAGATTTCGCCTTGTTACAAGCCATGGCGGAACGATCGAATTATCAGTTAGTTCCCGTCCTCCGAGGTCGTGGGAGAAAACGCTCTTCTGCTCATCCTCTTTCATGGAAATGAAGCGGTCCAGCATCGATTGAGCTTTCTCCTTGTTACGAGCCATGGCGGAACGATCGAATTGTCAGTGAGTTCTCGTTCCCTGATGTCGTGTGAGAAAAAACTCATGCCACGTGTACGTTTTTGACCTACAACCGTGAGAAAACTGGTCAACTTAAACTTATTCACGCTTTCATATAAATAGATATAAAAAAATAAAAAAAAATGTTTTTTTAATCCAAAAATTATTACTTTTGTTTTTCTTTATTAAGTTGAATGATACATATGGAATTTCACGTTAAACTACTAAAACTAATATGTGTCTCTCTCTCTTGCACTATAAATTATTTTTGGATTATAAATTATTTTTGAATATGTCTCTTGTGAGACGGTATCTCAACTCTACCGATATTCACAATAAAAATTAATACTCTTAGCATAAAAAGTAATATTTTTTCATGGATGACTCAAATAAGAGATCCGTCTCACAAAATACGACCCGTGAGATCGTCTCACACAAATTTTTATCATTACTGTGGCAACAAACAATCTACGGAGTAAAAATTATTGGATCATTTTGTCCCGATTTTACTAAAGTGATTTTGACACTTTTTGAAAATTTCAACCCCTTGACTGAAGATTAAAGTGAAACTCGTACAAAAATTATTGATACTTGAATCGAAGAGAAATGTTGAACCCCTTCATCAACATCAGTTTGACATCAGAAGATCTCCAATTGTAAAAAGCATGAAAGGTGGAGAGAAGACATTGGAAGTGGGAGAAATGGGAAGGTGGGAAGTTAATTTGGTCTGAGAAGTTTTTAGCAGTTTTTTTCCTTATATATTTTAATATCGTTAAATCATACAAGTCTCTAACATTTTTATATAAGTTGACATATATATTGATGATATAATGATTCATATTTTACTATATCATAAAAAGAAAAATACTCCAATTACATATAAAGAGTGGGAAGTTGAGACAAATTGGGGATGTGTGAATAACATTTTAGCATTGTGTTTTGTTTTGAATGTAGAAGATGTGAGGACAAATTTGTAATTTTGAGGGTGACTTCACTGAATTAGTTAGCAAAAACCCCTCGTCTATAATAAATACTAGTTACTATGTACACGCGATGCGTGTGTGTACAATATTTTTTATTATTATTGATGGACTAAAGTGAAATTTGACAAATTATGGAGGGACTAAATTGATATTTGAATTGTTGAAATAAAAATAAAAGTGTGTGTTGAAATTAAAAAAACAAAAGTGTAATATTAATATCATATAAGGGTAAAATTGAAAAAAAAAAGTTGGTATCCTCTCTAAGTAGTTATTATCACGTCCTCACACTTAATATAATAGTATAGATAGTAAGATATAATTGATTGTAAAATTACACATACTAATATCATTTTAAATTAATTTATCTAGAGTAGATCTTTTGTGATACGGTCTCACAGATCTTTATTCGTGAGATGCATCAATCATGCTAATCTTTGACATAAAAGTATTAATTTTAATGTATGACTCAAATAAAATATATGTCTCACAAAATTGACTTGTGATATCGTTTCACATTAATTTTTGTATTTATATAGTCATTATGACATTTAACAAATCCTGCACCATTTCATGTTTAGCTAAACTTTACAATAATTAGAATATATTTCAATATAATATGTCATCATTTATCCATTCATCCCATCTCACGAACTAACGATTTCATAGTATATGAGATTTCTGAAACCAAGAGCAATTTGAATTAAAATTAATAAACCTATAACGAAATTTTATTCGTTTTAGCAATTAAGTGTTAATATAATTTTATTTTCTGAGACTATTAAGTTATAACTCATTAAAGTTAATCTTCATTTTACAGTAGAATCTCATGGTTACTCTCTAATTAACTTGGAGGTAGTGAGAAAAGGAAATTGTATTAGATAAATGAGTTTGAAATTAAGAGTTTCAAATCTATTAGATTGTCCGAGCAAATCCACGTGATAATGAATTTGAAATCTCAAATAGTTATTTTGAATCATTGCGATGGATTTCAAATTCATCCAACATTAAGTCATTTCAAGAACTAAACATTCTATATGAATAGAAAATAAATAAAAAAGAGAAGAAAAACTCATTATTTTAATTATAAAAATTATAAAATTGCACAAATGACATATAATATAATTATAATGTTTAAATTTAATACCGGGTGACAGGATGAATCCGTAAATTTTGTTAAGAGAAAGAAAGGAAAAAATATTGTCTACAATTGAAGAATCTACCCGATTATTTTGCTCTTAGACAACTTTTTCACTCCGTTAACATTCTTGATTTGGTTTCATTTTCAACAAATATAAAATTTTCTTGTTTAATTTAAATTTTTTATTATTAGATTTTTTTTTATATCAATTCACTTTTTTTTTTCTTTTTTGGTAATCCAACCGGGGTAAGAGGGAGTTTGTCCTGTCTGAAGCGTTTTGGTAAAAAATATTCGATTCTTTAAACATATTATTTACACAAAATCTCCTCAATATGTTAAATGCGATAATCTTGCCATCGACAAAGAAACGCATAAATGTGGTCTGCGTGTAAAAATATTTATGGGTTTTGCCTATTTTAATCTTCCTCTCATTCATCGGTTATCTGGTATGAGTTTCTCATCGCAAACTGGGATTAAATTTCTTCGTATATATTCTACGTCAAAATTCATGCCTCTTGATTCATTTAATCAATTGGTTGATCTAATGTGAGTTTCATTAGTAGTTTGACTGTTTTAACTTTCTTGGTTTTTTTTTTTCCATTTTAGCTGAAATATATACAATTTCTCGTGAAAAGTTTATCGACGTTTGGCCATGATATTCATGTGTTTGATTGTTACGATTATATGTACTTTTGAACATTTCGAGTTTATTGGCTTTTGGTTTCTGATGAAAAATTTGAAGATATATATGTTAGAGATTTTTCTCAAACTCATCTTTTTACGTATACATGAACATGATAAAACTATATGCGGAAATAAATCGAGTATTGCCTCCGGCCATTGAAAAATTTGAAGATATATATATGCGCGTCCTATGTTACAGATTTTTGTTGATCCAGCTGTTTAGATATAGGAGTTATTCCTCCTATTGTTTTCAGGAACATTCATTTAGCAATATGAAAATGGTAGCAAGAATTGCGGTCTTTGTCCATATATGCAATTCTCAAAAACCAACTTTTCCCCTTCGCAGATGGCATACGACTCGGCTGAACTGCACCAGATAGAAACCGATGTACCAGAACCCTTGGAACAATTCGACCAGAAAAAGCGATTTTCTTGCAGCTCAACATGTCCATTTTCGAACCAAGAATTTACCGAGTTCGATGCAGCACAACGATCAAAAACTACCGTTAAGCTTTGTGGGCTTACAATCTTGTACACAATAGTGATGATAATTGAGATTTTCGGCGGAATGAAAGCAAATAGCCTAGCAATCTTAACCGATGCGGCTCACTTGGTTTCTGACATAGCTGGATTCTCCATATCCATATTCACCGTATGGGTGTCTGGTTGGGAGGCAACCACACAACAATCCTTTGGGTACAGTCGTCTCGAAGTCTTAGGAGCCCTTATGTCCGTGCAGCTAATATGGCTTGTCTCTGCAACTCTGATATACGAAGCAATTAACAGGCTTCTCACCAAGAATACAACCGTAGACGGTACACTCATGTTTGCTGTTTCAGCATTGGGTTTTGTCCTTAACTTTATGATGGTTTTATGGCTTGGACATAGCCATTCGAGTCACGATTGCCATTCTCACCATTCCTGCAAAAACAAAGATCATAATCAAGAAATGGGGGAATCTTTCCCACGAAGAAACGGGGAAGAACGCATGAAACTTGTGCCGATGGATCCGGTTCAGAAGACTGAGAGGACTAACATGAACATTCAAGGGGCGTACTTGCATCTTGTGACCGACCTTATACAGTCTTTCGGGGTGATGATTGCTGGATCAATCATTTGGTTGAAACCCAAGTGGTTGGTGGTTGATCTGGTGTGCACTCTTGTTTTCTCTGTCGTTGCTTTGGGTACAACGTTGCCGATGCTGAAGAACATATTCGGTATACTGATGGAACGTGCACCCTGTGAGATCGATGCTGCTGCCCTTGCAAACGGACTAAAACATATTAGAGGAGTTTGTGATGTGCATGACCTTCATGTTTGGGCAATTACACCTGGGAAATATGTGTTGGCCTGTCATGTTAGAATTGAACCTGGGATATGTCAAAATGAAATCTTCGATACCATTAGAAGTTACTGTGAACGAACTTTTGGGATTCGTCATGTAACAGTTCAGATCGAACGAGAATTATAACATGAGAAGATTGCATGAAAATTTTGAAAATCAACCGGATTTCTTCGAATTTCTGAGCGATAGATTTTTTTTTATATAAAATATGAAGTAACTTGAGGAAGTATTTAATAAGATAAGAAAGATAATTATGAAATTAAATATTTTGATATCCTCTAAAATAGTTAATCTAGGTGTTTCAAACTCAATGATACTGTATAGAAGTATAGATAATGATTGCTTGTAAAAACTAAAAACTGCACAATCCCCCCACAGAAACGCCTACAAGTCAAATCCATGATTGTCGGTTCTATTTTACGATTTTTTTAACCCGATTTTATTTGATATTTCCAACCTACACTAATAAGCAAATAACTCGATTTTTTAAAAGAAGACAAATATCACAATGGAATTTTTAAGTCATATGGTCAACCATGTAATATAAAATAGTCAAGAAGACAAGTATCTAATGTTGTAATGAATTCCAACCGAAGGAATAATGGGAAAGTTAAAAGGCAAAAAGGTAGACCAAAATACAAGAAATTGTTGCTTCCAAACAAACATCACCAGTAGCAGTCATTTTGACAAAAATTAACAATAAAACTACCCTAAAACACTTAGACAACCAACACCACCTTTAAACTAATAGACTGAGAGTAAGTAAGAAAGTGTTACACCAAAATATATTGGAACAAAAAAATTAATGAAAACCGAAAAAGGGTTCGGGGCTATATGGATCCCCAAATCGTACCCAGATATGATATGATTCAAGTTGAACAACAGCCTCTTCTCACATTTCCAGAAGTATCGCTAACATTGATGGTGGTACCCTGACCAGGAACTGCTGCTGCTGCTGCGGCAGCTTCTTGTGCTGCTAATGCCTTCTTGCTAACGATATGATATATCTCGGTTAAAATAGTCTGAAATGCCTTCTCAATATTGAGTGCCTCCAGGGCTGATGTTTCAAGAAACGAGAGTTCTTCCTTCTCGGCAAAAGTTTGCCCATCTTGCTCTGCAACTGCTCTGAGATGGTTGAGATCAGATTTGTTTCCAGCCATCATGATAACAATGTTGGAATCCGCATGTTCTCTCAACTCCCGAAGCCATCTTTGAACATTGTCAAAAGTTTGCCTTTTCGTGATGTCATAAACAAGGAGTGCTCCAACGGCTCCTCTGTAGTAGGCGCTCGTGATGGCTCGATATCTTTCCTGGCCAGCAGTGTCCCAAATCTGGGCTTTGACCGTCTTTCCCTCTATCTGTATAGTATGTCATTAAGTATACTGGAGTTACTGAGAGAACCGATGGTGTTTCCAAACTCATCACCATCCACAACATGGATTATTAAAACAAAACAACAATTTATAGCAAAGGCGAAGAAATGGATAAGAGTCGTTAGACATGACTTCTATGCAGTCGACAAGATAAGACACATATTTTCAGAATCAGTGCTAAAGAAACTCAAGACAAGGTTATGAGATACAGATAGAAAACTCAGTGAAATGAAATTATTGAGCACAGTTTAAGTGAATGGAGTTAACCGATACTTCAATTTCAAACAAGCACAATGCAGACTTACATGATGATGTCACATGAATAAAAGGATAACTACGGTGATACCAGTACCCTTCTCCATTATAACACATAATTCAAAGACAAAACAACATTTGACCACGCATAACAAATTGCATCCAACATAAGATGATTCAAGTCAATAACTGAATCACAACATCTGAATTATGTTAACCATGTTTACAAAGTAATAAATACAAGGATACATCACATACAAATTCAAAATAGATCCATAATATTATACACAAATATACCAACCAGTATATCACAAACATTCAAAATAGACATTTATAAATAAATATATACAAAGATACCAACATAGATATCTGCAAGTATCAATATCTGGTAGACAAAGGCCAACTGAAATATAAAAGTACCAAAATCCAATGGCAATTCTAACCACATAACATGGTCGGGTTTTATATGCTTTCTCTAAACTTCTATGAACATAAAACCAAACCAAATTTAATTTAACAATACAAAAATCCGGGTTGTAATCCTTCCTCTAAAGTGAGATAAGGATCAGCATTTTCATGTCCCATATACATAAACTGCATACATGCCAAGTAATCTTAATTGCCCATATAACTAAAAGTCAAAACATACACAATTCAAAATAATCAGACAGAACACCTCAGCCCGACACTACATTTGGCCTCTTTTTCACATGGAATTGAACTGTCTAAGACAGACATCATATCCTAAGATCAAAACTTCATGAAGTGGCACAGAAACATTTCTTAAGTCACCAATCGTTCACCACGCTACACATATGATTGATTAATCACACAGTAATCAACAAACTAGCCAGAAAACGTAATACAAGTCAGATAAATAACAGTTACTGACCTGAAGAGTTCTGGTAGCAAATTCAACTCCTATGGTGGATTTGGACTCCAAACAAAACTCATTTCGTGTGAACCGAGAAAGAATATTTGATTTCCCGACTCCTGAATCCCCGATCAACACGATCTTGAATAGGTAATCGTACTCGTGATCCACTCTATTCGCCATCCAATTTTTTTCTCACTTTATTATCACGTGTATTACAATTTTCAACTCCCCTTACACCTTCATACACAAAACCCATGTCAAAAATCAGAAAAGAAATTCCTCGATCCAAAAATTTTCAGATCTACGCATTCAGATCCAAATATCAACCAAAACCCACCAAGAAATCACAACAATCCAGGCAAGCAAACATAAGATTGAACCAATAGCGCTACTTACCGCAGAGGAAAGATCTTGAGCGTTCAGATTAAAATAGAAAAGTAAACCGTGTCGCTACAAAGTTTGAAATGGGGACACACAATCGCACCACGACTTCCTAATAAATAAAAAAGATGGCAAATAAATGGTGATTTGATTTGATAAAAATGAGATCTTGGAGATAAAATTTATGGTGGTGTCAATCGTGACAGGTTGGGATTGTGGGAATGTTAGTGACCTCCCATGTATTACACTGTCTTATTCTCCAATTCAGTCACATGTATTCCTGCCTAAATTTTATTCAATCAAATTATTTTTTTAGTATTCTAAAAAAAAAAGATTTTTAGTAAAATTAGATTTTTTTATTTTATTTTTTAAATAAAATAAAATATATGAAATTCGATAAATAAAGAAATATATAATTTATATCTGGGAATTTTAATTTTAATTTTAATGTAAAAAGTATGTTGATGTGTACGGGTTGGTAGGCCGACGTTTGAGTTAGATAAAAGCCTAAAAGGAGAGGACTGAAAGGAATGGCCCAACTACTTTATTTTGGGTAAGATACCTTAAAAATTTCAAGAAGTCATAATTATGCATTGATTTTTGATAATAGTGCACCCGCGCATGTGTCGGTGAACAATATTTTTGTAAATTAATTTGATTTATATTAAAAAAAAATTTATACCATAATTGGCGAAATTAGTGAAGGATCATAATATAAATTTGAGAAGAATAATATTGAAAATAAGTTGTAATGAAAATGTTGAGAAAAAATGTTGATGAAAAAGCAGTTTGGAAAACAAAAAATTGTATATTTTTTGTCTCTATTTGAGATATCTTAATAACAATAGCACGTCGATACATTTATTATTATGAAAATAATAATAACAATTCGTTTATGAGTATGTAAATAAAGGTATAGTCTAAACTCTAAAGTCAGACTTAGTATCTATAATTTAGTTGTTTTGGCGATGAAATACATCAAAGAAAAGTGTATGATGCTCAAAGACAGTAACATTATTAATTCTTAAATATATGAATTTTACCATTAACATAAAACCCACCATCTTACTAATTACAAACATAATAATTTATAATTATGATATTTCATAAAATTTGAGTCAAGTATTAAATCAAATAAGAATATGTAGTTCAGATAAAGTCTACTAATTCGTCACAGATGATGTATTAAGATATTAATTAAATGTATATTCAACCATCAACATTCATTCACATAAAAAAATAAAAAATAAAATATCACAAATCCCAATAAACATGAATCATTTAGGTGCCACAAAAATCTTGTGTCTGGTCTCACGGATCAATTTCGTGGGTCAAATCTTTTATTTGGCTCATCCATTAAAAAATATTACTTTTTATGCTAAAAGTATTACTTTTTATTGTGAATATTGGTAGAGTTGATCCGTCTCACAGATAAAAATTCGTGAGACCGTCTCACAATAGACTTACTCTTTAGGCGCAATGCGACGAAGATAAGTTGAAATAATCCAAAACATTTGAAGTAGACCGTTGACATCTTATAGGACATTAGAAAATGTAACAAATCAACTTATATTTTAAAACCATATGGATTTAATTTAAAGTACTCATCGTATATTTCAAATTAATTTTTTCTCATTAAATTTTTATTTGTCACATTCATTTGATTTAATTTTAACATTTCTCAAAATTCTCTGCCTAAGACAACTTATCTTATTAAAATATTTGAAAAAATAATAATAATTTAATTTTAAAATTAGATATAAGAATTATATATAATATTTATCAAAAATTTATTTATTCAACNTTAACTTGGCAGTCAAAGGGTCATTTTTGAGTGCTTGCGAACAAGGAAATTTTATCAACTCTTTCGGGGTTGGGTAAGAAAAGATGGTCCCAGTGAATTTTCATCAGATCAAAACGTGGTCTTGCAGAAAATGAACGGAAGGGTCTTCAATTAAAGNCGGCTAATGGCGTAGACATACACCACATCTTCCGGCAAATCTACTGGCCCCGTTAATCGATAATATGCTTATCTCGTCATCTACTCGTAAATGTTCCTANTTTCATCAGATCAAAACGTGGTCTTGCAGAAAATGAACGGAAGGGTCTTCAATTAAAGCCACTGTAGTTGTTTAACCAGGTAAATTATTAGATATTTGAAGTCGTTTCTATGCGGTTGACCGCATAACATTTGAGGTCCATTCATTGTGTCGTGTTAGGGTGTTGGAATATGTAAGAAATGCCAAGACCAAAATGATGTTGGCTTTTGTGTATAGAATGAACTTTCTTTCATGAACTATCGGAAGAGATTTCAAGATTTGATCGAATTTGATGCTCTGCCATTTCACCAGATGATCTGCAGTTATGAATTGGCCTTTAATATAATTATTTGATGTTTATTGTTGTTACTTTTTCATGACAAGAAGCATTTTTTTATCTGTTACACACAGGATGTTTCATATCTACTCTCTTCCGTTTTGCGTAGTTTTATTCTTTCGAATGTGATGATGACTTTTATCAGGTTGATGGTGCAGGGGGCGGCATCATGAATTTGCAGTTCCGCTTTAGAAAGAAATTGTCACTTATTGGAACTTTCTTATGGATTTGTGCTCCTTCACATTGCATATGGCAACATGAATTCCTGGCTAAGTGGGATTCTGCTTCCAGCCATCTAACCATCACAATGATGAGGCTAGATGCTGACGATTAGTAAACTTGATGAAATGGCCGTAAAGTGACCTGCATGATGATGTATCGTAAGAAATCATATACCTTGATCCAAGATTCATTTTCTTGTATTTTTCATCTGTTTGATAGATTGTTGCTTTGGGCCACGTGGGGAATTTTTTTTGTGAAAGTGGGATTGCATTTTTCTTTATATTAAGAAGTGACAGGGTATGCCAAACTATATGTGATCTTTCTAGTGCATATTCAGCAGCTCAATTTGACGGAATTCCCTTATTTTCAGTCGGGAGAAGTATGCTAGGCCAGTTATTTGTAATTTATAAGCCAGTTATCGGTAATTTATTATAGTGATGTATGAGTTGAATTATGTTTAAAAGTTTATATAATATCTAGATACACACCTTAAACTATAAAATTTTCAGTTGTATTGAATCGTTTGTGGTCACTCTGTATGCATCACAGAACTTGTTAATCTAACACTCAATAATGTGTATTACTCATTATAAAACTCTCTTCCATGGTGAAATTCATGATTGAAAGTACCTGATATTCCGTCATGTTCTTGGATAGTTAAATACTTTCATTATTCATGAGGCGGAGAACATTATATAATCAAGCATAGTTGATAATTGGAATCAACTAATGTTGCACTAGAACCAGAGTAGTACGCTCATGCCTGGTGATGATTGCAGTTTTGTAATCCATCCAATAAGGGAAAGCCAATTCCTTTACCAGTGGAAACAAAGTAGTGTTCTGTGTGTCTTGAAACTATTTTCCATTTTGTCCTTTTCTTTTTTGGTGGAGCTAATTGCATAGGAATGATTATGTCGCCTGCCATAGTTTTTTGTTATGGCTGGCAGCCTGGCTACCGTACTTGACTGATACCGATAAATTTGAAGGAAAATTAAATTTGTGTGACACAAAAATTGAAATTTTATTTTGATTCTGTTGTGTATTTTTTGCATTATCAACTATTGCAATTTATCATATACTCGCTTAAAGGCATGGATAGAAACCAAATACTCATACAGCCCTCTATGAAGCAAGTACTGTTTTGTACCTGTATAAATGTGCGTGCATGTTGACACATGGATAAATGCTTAATGAATTAATCTTTAGTTTTCAAATATTCGCTACGCATGGGATCACAGGCTTCATTAAATTAAGCTACGGCTCCCTAATGGAAATCTTAAATATGCATGTTTATTCCTTAGGTAGCATGTGGTGCACTCATTGGATGGACTTGGAGGGGAACAAAGTGTGATAACGTTTTCAGTATGGTATTCAGATGAACTTGAGAGTCCAATTGTAGAGAATTCATTCAGTGATATCCCCTTGGTGACTTTTGAGAATTTCAGAGGTTGCATTTAAACTGCTGCGTCAAAATCTGCATGCGACATTGACAACTTCTCAATATGTCCTTGTATAGAGTCCGGATTTCTAACTTCTTAATTAGTAATTGCTAATTAATATCACCGTGGGAATTGTTTCATGCGTGTAAATACGTCATGAGTCTACTTATACCAGAAGTGCTTGCATAAATTTCTTTTACTGTTCTTATAGTCACAGTCTAAAGAAATTTGAGTGAGCACTTGATTTAACTTTGCTTGCATTTTGCGAACTAGTCACGCATCGATACGCCTGAGGCAAATTTTTTTTTCCTCGATAATATGTGCTATAACTAATCCTGATAGAATGGTTATACTTAATATTTTCCTCATCAGCTTGCTTTAAAAACTCATATTAGTCTTCCGAGGAACTTTAATGACCAAAGAAACTCAGGAAATTCAAAAATTCTGCAAGAATTTAGCATGTAGCAGCCATTTATTTTACAACAGAAAAATAGCTGAAAAGTTGGTGCTTGATAGTAACCCTTATGTGATGTCCCTTTTACGTCGTGCTTCCTCTTTTTAGACGTACATTAAATGTGGATGCACAATTCACTTTAGGATCGGCACAATATTGCATGCATTTAAAATTAGATTATATATGCTCTCCATTGGGAAACAAAGAATAGAAAATCCACCAACATTGTTTTCCAATCTTTTATCTTTACCATTCATGAACAAAATCTCTCATTTGTCTTTGTTTTTGTTTTTTCTTTTTCTTTAGACTTCTTTGTGGCTTTTTTCTCTCAGATGTCGATTGCAGATGATATTCACGCTGACACAAAACCCAATGGTCATGTGGATGGTGATGATTTTCGCCGTCACCACCGTCCTCGAGTTCGGAGGCCCTCTTTGGCATGCAGTAGTGGGACTGTAACAGACGGCGACAGCTTTAACTTTTCAGAAACTGACTCAGATGCCGTCGCTGATGGCTCACTGCCTGTTGCCCTAACAGACGAGTCCCTCCTCAAGTGCAACTCTTCTGGCGGGTCTCCCGGCACTCTTGTCATTCCAACAGGCCGACAGATATTAGATTGTCCAGTCCTCCCAGGTTCAGAGGAAGATGAGGTTGATCTGGAATTTGGCGAATCAGAGTCGTATGTGCAAAATAATGGAGAAGAGAGAGGATTCAGATGCAGGATTTGTCATTCAAATTCGGAGGGAAATTATGACGATGGTGAAGGAGATGAAGATTCTAAAGGTGTTCGAGTTGAATTGGGATGTAGCTGTAAAGGAGATTTGGCAGTCGCCCACAAGCAATGCGCTGAAACTTGGTTCGAAGTCAAGGGAGACCCGTGAGTGCCAATTCAATTGATTTCTATGTTTATTTACTTTCTTTGATGATTTATTATTTTAGTTCTCTTAAGAAATGGATGTTCTTAAATTCATGTTATATGAATTTTAAATTCCTGCTTGAAATTAAGCGCATTTTTTCATTTCAAAGTTAACAATGAACTGACTGAATATGGCAATAATTTTTTGGCATTAAAGAATGTGAAACTGATTTTGAATTTAATTGCCAGGAAAGCAATTTCTAAACCACAAGCATACCTTTTCAATGGCAGTTTGGTGCATAAGATGCCATATGTTCTACTATTACCGCATTTTGTAATTGCTTTTGTTTGTCAAATTCATATTCTTGAAACATGGGAACCTCCTTATTACTATGTGAATTATTCTGTTACTATGCGTCCAACTCAAGTTAGAAAAGTCTCCACCATTAAACCCTAATTGTTGCAAGAAGTATTAATCTTGTTTCTCACATGTTAAACCCAATACCAGCCCGAATTTAACATTATAGTTTCTTAGTGTATATTATATTGTATGTCTATGAATATAAAGATATAGAGTTATGGGAACGACATCCGAAATTATTTTAGGATGACATAACAGAATCATCATTTTAGGAGGATTTATAACTTACTAGAATTGTCTTGTATCTGTTAATTGAAAAGAATTTTTTACTTTATTGCTGGAAGATAGATTCAGAGGATAAATCCCCTTTTCGTGATTAAATCAATTATCTGAACTCTGTCTGGGAAACAGTGTAAATATCATGCATGTTTGGATTTGATCACTATTCCACATCTGATTGCTTGTGATATTCTCATGGAACAAAAATTGGCCAAAATATTTAGAGCATTATAGTAGGTATATGAATAATGCGTTTAAAAGGGAAACTATCACTCATTCCTACGTTAGTGTTTTAGATAACTAAACATGTTTTGACAAAGAGTAATATGTTTCTTATTTGTGGGATGGCTTTGCTTCGATGTGAGCAATGGACGGTGAAAAAGGATCTGACTTATTGAAGTCAGATGTGTCATCTTTCTCAATCGGCTCATGACTGTGAGCGGATTTCTCATGTTGAAAAGAGTGTTTTATTCATTTCTTGCGGTAGTAATGTATGCAAAAATAATTATCTAAAAAGTACTTGATCTACTGGTTTATAAAGTGCGATGTCCAACACATCACATTTCATTATAATTTGATGTAGAGCACAGAGACAGTTGTAATTCCCTGAGTTTAGTATACGATGAATCATTCTGTTTTGCAGTTTTGCTTCTTGTTGATGTTCGGACTACAATAACTTCTGTATTTTTCT
The DNA here is from genome assembly GCF_012295235.1 of Primulina huaijiensis. NCBI lineage: Eukaryota > Viridiplantae > Streptophyta > Magnoliopsida > Lamiales > Gesneriaceae > Primulina > Primulina huaijiensis. The sequence goes on along the minus strand of NC_133319.1, from coordinate 3,659,747 downwards.
CATGTACATGTAATTCAAGTTTGTTCCTGTTCGTATTATTTCCATTTCATTGTCCAAAATGTAATGTTCCTGTCATCCAAAATACTGGCATTTATGAGATTAGTGGAGTAGATTCTCGTCTCTCATCTTCTATGAGCTAAAACAAGTTCATTTTTTAATTTATGGACTCAATTTCGGCTGTTTGATTATGTCTCTTTCAGTCTTTTGTTGTTCTGCACGTTTCTATTTAATGGAAAATGAATTTTCATTCAGGTACTGACAAAGATGCTTTTGAACGTTTTTTATTGTGTGTGTATTGTATGGTGGTTAACCTACTGGCACCTATTTTACCACTTACTGCACTTCTTGAAATGGGATTATTGGTCGTGAAGAAATGCTTTGTTTGACTTGTTTTTATTTCAATCATGTAGTAAACCTTCCGCTTTATATCTTATCTGATGAAATCTATTTAATGCAGAATTTGTGAAATTTGTGGTTTCATTGCCGTGAACTTTATAGGTGAGCTTGAAAATGAAGTAGTCAACATAGACGTGCTATCACAGGCTTCTGAGGCTGGCTCTGAGACCCATGATTTTAAGCACGGTCATCTTGTTATGACCTTTATGATCGCATTCATGGTTTTGACCTTTGCCATATCATTTATTTTTCATATTAAAAATCTTAATAGAGAAGATTGAAAAAAAATCTGGGAATTCTTGATGCCTTTCTTCGTGGGGTTTTGTTTCTGACATTTTCTAATTGCTCATGGGACTTTTTTTGTTTATTTTTGGTATGAATCTTGAGGAGATCAATGTACCTTGTAAACCTTTTTGTGTTTTTATTCAACTGTTTGAGCTTAAGAAACTATGAATCAAGTGTTCTATATGTTATTTTTTTGCCTATTTTCCCAGCTTTTTTGAAAGAGGATCGAGATATTTTCTTCATCTTCCTTGAGGATGACTTGAATTCAGGATCATGAATAGTGATAGTAGACACAAAGTATAAACCAGCATGGTATTTTACCCTTGCTCATGTTATTTTAGGATCTTATTTATATATGCTCCCATGTTAGGATTGGGCTTCAAAGTATGTACAAGTTCCCCAGCTGGGAAAATACTTGACACAGTACCAAATTTGCACATTTTTGTTTCTTGATCCGCCCAAATTTTGCATTTTGAGTACATATTTTGCTCACAGAGAGTCAATGGCGAATGAATTGGCAATCATGATTTCTGCACAAGGTCTCCATCATCTGTGGTATCGTAATATATATTATTTTTTGGTAAATATGTGTGAATTTTTATATTGTTTTTTTTAATGAATTTAGCATTCATTAAATAGGTAAAAAAACGTCAGTGTACAAATACCCTGGACATCTACAAGAGAAACAGAAGCAAAGTAAACAATTACTCCAATATATCCATAATATCACTAGATCTAGGGATACATCTAAAAGTGTGAATTTTTATCTTCCTAACAATCTGGTCTACGTTAAGAACTCCATTATCGAATAAAACTTTATTTCGCAAGATTCATATGTAATAATAGCTGCTGTTAGGGCCGCGATATGCATCCTTGACAGTATGTAATTTCCTCTGTAGACGGATCTGAAAGCTCTTAACACAGCCGAATGTGAGCCCATAATTTTCTTCATGTATAACTACGTACGAACGCTATTCCAAATGTTCTTAGAGACACGTCAATCAAAATAAAGATGTAAGAGAGTTTCATCTGCCGCACCACAAAGAACACAAGTATTATGGAGTCGCAAGCTATCTAACCCAAGGGACAAATATTTTAACGTTTGGAGTTTATGTTGGTTTTTTTAGGTTTTATTTTGACGAACTCATCTCTCATGCACGCACCTACTAGGAAAGACCTATTTGGATTTGATATCAAATACAAATCAGCCAATCCTTCAATCTATCTATTCTATTACTATTATAATAAATAAATAAATTAATTAAATCTATTATCTATTATTTATTTATTTTATTTTTATTTATTTATTATAAATATATGAGTTTGAATCGTGAATTTACATCTATGTCTTTATTTTTATTAAATAATATTCATTAATACATGGGGGCATTTAGTTTTATAACCTCTGTTGTAAAGTTAATTTGGTTAATGACCTTAAATATTTTTTATTTAGGTAAATGACCTTCTTTCTATATTTTCAATTAATTAATTCCCTTATAACCCTTCTTTCTATTTTTTACCCATTTTTACGTGGGAAAATTTTTAGGGTGGGAAAATTTTTGCTTTGCAGAATAACCAACCAAGGCTGATAAAATTGCTCTTATTCTACCGGCATTGGATATCAAAAAGCGGATTTCTCCCAATTTTATGTTTGGATGTGAGTTTATTTAGTTTAATCATCTGGTTTGCCACACTATTTTCGGGTTTCATGGAGAATTTTTTTTGGAATCTGTATTTTATCTAAACCTTGTATCAATAGCCGTGAACATAATTTTTGTCGCTGAAACTTAACATCTTTCATCTCGTACGTATTATCGATCGCCGTTCATGTCATATTTCTTTAAAAAACTTTTTCCCAGATATATAGTTTTTTATTTTTGTTGATTAACTCCAGCAATATGTTTCTGATTATTTTATTTTGCTTTATACAGGTAATGGCATTAACTAATGTTCTACTTAAATATAATGGTGAGTGGAGAATAGATGAACAAAGCATTTGTACGTGGTGTCAAGGCTCTAATTCTAAATGGGCAGCAATCACTTTGGATAAGGATAATTGTTCATATGAAGAAGTGGTGAATTTGATAAGTAAAGTTTTGGAATTGAATAAAGATGAATCGAAAATGAGATTAAGTTATTTGCCATGTGTACGGGATTGCAATCCTCTTCCTATTTATATTAACAATGCAATAGGTGTGAAGACATATTTATGTTTTGGGGATTCACAAAATAGGCCTGTGCTTCATGTGGAATTATCGAAGAATAGTGATGTTGAAGTCGATATGATTGTAGATGCTGAAAGGATCGAGAACATCAAAGATAAATTTGTTGATGTGAATGAAGAAATATTATCGTGTGATATGGTAGTTGATCATAATGAGAAAGAGAAAGAGCTGCATGATGGATATTTTGATCGGGTTTTTATCCTAGACGATGACTATAAAATGCAAGAAGCAAATGATGAAGTCAATGACGACACTGTTGCAAGAGCTACTGATGAAGTCACTCCGACAGATACTCCAAGTCATTATGTTGAACATGGGCCTATTGAGGATGAACAAAATATGTTACTTGCTGGTGACAATGGATACTGTTTCAAAGATGGATCAACTTTAGCAATTGGCCAAGAGTTTGATACCAAGGAAGAGGTAAAAAATGTATTGTCCAAACTTGCAATTAGTGCCTCTTTTGAATTTGATGTTGTGAAATCAACTAAATCACTTTACTCGGTCAAATGTGTAAGTGATAAGTGCAGTTGGAGAGTACGTGTTTCCAAAACAAAGAAGTCTACCCGATTCTCCATTCGAAAGTATTGTAATACACACACTTGTGATCTAGCTGACAGACGTAAAAGACATCGTCAGGCGAGTGCTGATGTAGTATCGAACATGTTGCTAGAGAATTTTAGAGGGCAACAGGTCACCCCAACACCTAAAACAATAATGACGATGATGCAAAATAAGGGTATTAATATCACATATTACAAAGCTTGGAAAGGTAAAGAACTTGCACTTAATAAGCTAAGAGGTGATCCTGATGAGAGTTTCCATATGTTGCCTTCATATTTGAACATGGTCAAGCAGGTAAATCCAGGTAGTATCACACATCTCGTTGTTGATGATAGCAATAGATTTAGATACATGTTCTTAGCATATGGTGCTTGTATAAGTGGATATAAATTCATGCGAAAAGTAGTTGCAGTTGATGGCACTTTTCTAAAGGGCAAGTACAATGGTGTTTTGCTTGTTGCAACAGCACAAGATGGTGAATTTCACCAATTTCCTATTGCATGGGGTGTTGTCGACTCCGAGACCGTGGAGTCATGGACATGGTTTATGTTGAGGTTGCAGGAAGTGGTACCAGATGATGAAGAACTAGTAATAATTTCAGACAGACACCAGGGTATAATTTCTGCTGTAGCAAATGTGTACAAACAAGCACATCATGGTTATTGTGTGGCACTTGTCACAAAATATAAAAACTAAGAGTAAACAAAAAGGTGCTACAGAGTTGTTCATGCATATAGCATATGCATACAAACAAAGTGAGTTTGATTCATTGTACAGTGATGTGAGAAATAGGTACCCACAAGTTGCAAAATATTTGGAAGAGCACACTTCTCCGGACAAGTGGTTTAGATCTCATTGCCCAAGAACACGATACAATATAATGACAACCAATGGAGTGGAGTCAATAAATTCTAGATTGCGTGCTGAATGGGATCTTCCAATTGTTTCATTGTTAGATGCACTTCAAAAACTGACTTCATGTTGGTTTAGCCGATATCGTAATGCCGTGGCAGCATCTACGACTATAGAAACTCCGGCCGTTGAGTCAATTCTTCGTGAAAGGTTCAATGCTTCTCAAAAAAATCACGTCTATGAATTAAATAGCTTGCAGTATCATGTTTACACCCAAGATGACCATGAAACTGTTGATTTTGCAAATAATTCATGTAGTTGTAGAGTTTATGATTTCGATAGAATTCCATGTTCGCATGCCATTGCAGCTAGCTATGCAGCAAAATTGAGCATTTATGACTTATGCTCGGAGTATTATACTACTCGTACACGGATGCTTGCTTACTCTTGTACTATATATCCTGTGCCTCAATGTAGCGAATGGACGATGACAACCGGTCCATTGGAACGAAAGTTGCCGCCACCTAATGTGAAAAGAAAGCGCGGAAGGAGAAAAGTGAACAGAAATCCATCTATTGGTGAGTTTGGGAAACGCTAAAATTGACTACTAGTTTGATGTTTGGAGGTGACCTGTTATATGTTAGTTTAGTTTTGGCTTTCAACATACATTTCAACATTTTTTTACATGTGTAGTGCAACAATGATGTTATTTGACGATCGACTTTCAGAATTTTCACTTTCATTATCATTTAAAGAGCTACTTTATGGCTACTTATTTTCATGTTCATGGCAATTGTTTGCATGTTCATGGCTACTGACGCATGGCAACCACTTTTATGTTGAAGCTACTGTTGGAAATGAGCACATCAAAATTTATTGTATTAGACTTACTGTTGTAAGAATGATCATGTTATGCTATTTAACCATGTAACTATATTTGAAAATTGAGTTACATTTATTGGGTAATCGATATACTATCATAACAACCAAATTTATATAAACAGCGACCGCTGATATATCAAGGATAATTTTCGCAATTGATGTGTATTTTCATTATTTTTTAAAAACTATATTTTCATTAAAAAAAAAAAAAAGCAATGTGAGTGCACTGAAAGTTTACAATCGGAGTGCCTACTTCTTGACAATTGTTTCTTTAGTCATTGTAAGCAAAGTTTTTTGAATCCAGAAAAGAGAAAATGGGTCTTGCTGTTAGAAATTGCAAAGGAGAGAACATGGTGTAGAGAAAATACTGATAACATGGGTTAGTTAATATGGATAGGGTTTAAGATTTTTATTGTTTCGCTTCTTACTCTCTTTTTTTTACCCATTTAAGTAAATAAATTAATTATTTAAATATAAATATAATAGTTTAATTTTGGATATATCGGGTCAATTTTGGCATTTCATACCAATTTAAAAGAAGTGGTCAATTTTTTAAAAATTTGGTGTCAGGAGGTCATATGACTAAATATGATATACATGGTCAATTCTGACATTTCATATCAATTTAAAAGAAGTGGTCAATTTTTTAAAAATTTGATCTCAAGAGGTCATATAGCTAAATATCTCTAATACATGTTACTTTGTTTGCTTTGTTTTGCATCTATTAGATAATGGAATCTAAACTAAATCGAAGAAAAATAAAATTTAGCAGATATATGAGTTTGGATTGTGGATTTACATATATGTTTTTTGTTTGTTTTTCCCTAGATATTAATGACTTCTACAATAATTTGAAGAAAATTGAAATTTAGCAATCATTTCTTAGAATGAAATTTAAATATATTTTCTATTTTTTGGAATGACATTTGCACTATATTTTTTTTAAAAAAATGTCTTTAATGAAATAAATAATAATAATAATTTATTTTATAAAAAAAATAATATCTTTAATAAAATTCAAAATGATAACAATAATAAATATATGTTTTTTGTTTTTTTTTTTAAATTGTGATGTTACTATCTTGTCCACAAATTGTTGGTTGTTGATATATTTTGGTAATCACTGAAATTTGAATTTCAAAATTGACATTTGAATTGTGTTTTTGGATTCCTGACAATATTTTCGTCAACATATTATTTTTTAATTATTTTTATCAGTATCATGAGAGGTAAACACATTTATTATAACATATAAATATTATCATATCTGTAAATTAATATTCACTTTCATGTTTGACATGTTTCCAAATGAGGAACAGAATTATGCGGTAGATATACGTATAAAATTTTTGTAATGAAATTTGCACTCCATTTTTTTTTTTAAAAAAACTTATATCTTTAATGAAATTCAAAATGATAACGAAAATAAATATATGTTTTCTGCTTGTTTTTTCCTAACTATTCATGAATACTAAAATAAATTTTAAAAAAAAATGAAATTTAGCTACCATTTTTGAGAATAAAAAATTCAGCTATCATATTTTATAATGAAATTTAAATTTAATTTCTATTCATTTGAATGAAATTCGCACTCAATTTTTTTGTATAAAAAATATATTTTTTTAATAAATTTAAAATAATAGTAGTAATAAATACATGTTTTGGTTTGTTCTCCTATTTATTAAGGGATTTTAAAATAAATTGTAGAAACATAAAATTCAGTAACCACTTATTGGAATTGTAATGTCCGAGAATTTTATGTTGATAATCTGAGATTAATGATTATGACTTGTAGCGCTTATAGATGGATCAAGTCGCGATCAGAATGGGACATGCACGAGTTAGTCTAAGTTGAAATCCCGTAGGTATCGCGCACATGCGCGGCAGAGAGGCGCGCATATGCGCGAGTTCCATGCGCCGAGGTCGAAGGCCTCCCGCATACGCGCGAGAAGCGACACGCATATGCGCGAGTTGCTGGAATTGATTTATGCGGAGACCGTAGGTCTCGCGCATATGCGCGAGAAGAGTGCGCGCATATGCGCGAGCAGCAGAACAACCAAAATGCTGAGACCGAAGGTCTCGCGCATATGCGTCGAGGAAGGTCGCGCATATGCGCGAGACGTGCAACATCAAAACATGAGACACGTAGCTTGCCATGCATATATGTAATCTACCCTCCTTCATTTCTTCAGATTTCAGCGGCAAGAAGCAAGAAGATATCCTTACGCCTTTTCATATGTTAGATTTGTGGTTGTGCAAGATCTATCCGTCAGAATTTCGATCCGAGTTCATTGCGGTACTCCCCTCGTTACAGGCTTCACATTGACGTAAGTTTTATTATGTTTTGATAGGAGTTGAAATTATGGGATTGTCAGAATTGAATAGGATTCATATATGATGTTATTGACATAATAGACATCATAGAATCGAAGTCAGGTTAAGAAACAGATTGATTTGGAGGACGCAAGCTGACTCACCTTGGAGAAATCGAAACGGATAAACCCAAGAATTATAAACATTGGCAGGTAATTAATTAACGCCAAGTGTCAAAAATTTGGATTTGTTGTGTTACTTATTATATACTAGTGCACCGACGCACGCGTTACGTGTTTGTATAATATTTTTTATAATTCATTTGATTTATATTTAAATGAGGATCAAAATATAATTATAAGAAATATTGAG
>NC_133319.1:3509621-3651798 GCF_012295235.1 Primulina huaijiensis | reverse complement strand
TTTGGATCCTATTTTTTTATTATTAATTATTATTATTATTATTCAGATCGCAAAATTGCTTGAAATGGTGAATTGGGTGTTCTTTTTTTGTGTTTTGAGTCAATTGTTCAGATTTTGTTTTTCGTTTGCGATGTGTAAAATTTGATTCGAATAATAATATCTCTATTCATTAATGTTGGAGTGTTCCAAATTTTAATCGATTCGACTCTTTTGTTTTATGTCACACATGCCGCAATCTGCGTTGATTTCAATTTAGAGGGCTCAAGAGAGATCTCCACGAAGTTTTCTTAAGCGACAGAATTGAATTTCAATTATATACGATATATCCGAGCAACAACGTAAATGTGTTGTTATGAGACAAACTTACACATCATTTAATGTGAGAATGAAGAGTATATGCGTATTGTGAGGCAGTCTCACGAATCTTTATATGTGATATGAGTCAACCCTACCGATATTCACAATAAAAAGTAATACTCTTAGCATAAAAAGTAATAATTTTTCATGAATGATCTAAATAAGATATATGTCTCACAAAATACGATCTATGAGACCGTCTCACACAAGTTTTTGCCAAAAATGAAATATTAATTGATCATGTATTTTTATTTCTTTCCAATTTTGATTATTCGAAAAAAAAAATCAGTCAGAAACACGTTCATAAAATATTTAAATAATATGATATGGTATGTAAAGATTGAATTTTAGACGATTGTACATATATGGTCAATTCATCCATTATGAAATATAAAACTTGAAATAAAAACTCATTTAGAACTTAGAAGGTTGAACTATAAAGCATCGTTTAATTTGTGTGATATGATAAGTAAATGATATATAATAAGAGTGATCATAAACTAAAAAGCATGGATAAATTATTTTGGCCGAACGTAAACATGTTCGAACTTTTTTCAAGCCAAACTCGATCTCAAATTATTTTGTTCGATAGGTAGCAAACTGCTCACGAATTTTAATATTTTATTAATATAATATAATCATATATTAAATAAATAAATTCTAAGTATTTCGGGCACTCATTTTCGAGTAATAATTTAAGTAGCTCGCGAACATGTTCGAATCTTTCTAGCTTAACTTGAACTCGAGGTTTAATTCGAACCGAATTCGAGCAATTTTTTTAAAAAATTTTGAATTTCGAATCGAGTTCAAACTCAAATAGAACTAATTCGATCCGAACTTGAGCTTTCCCTAAGGAATGATGCTTATCATAGTGCTACGGCCTAATAGGTAGTTCTATCGTACCCATATTATATTTATTTATTTTATAGTTATTTTTTTAAAAAAAAATTTATTTGATAATGTGATTTCATATATGTTACTTGTCAATAAAATAATAGAGAATAATAATAATAATATTTTTACAGGGAAAAAAATTTTGAGAGGTAAAAATAAATTTTCGTTTGACCCAAAATAAATGTTTTTAAAAAAATAATAATAAAGTTTTAAATTGAGATGACGTTTATCTACACTTGTTTGGTGAAATCGAACGAACAGGAGTGAGATGCAGAAGAATATGCGTCCACTATAATTATTGGTTGGTGTATATAATTAATTTATAAACAGGCCAACAACAACATACGGTACAATGAAACCTAACATACCACATGGTCATAAATAAAAAATAATATACATAAAATTCATTAAATTTACTTATATTACTCTCTTTTAACACAAAAATTCTTATTCGTCTCAAAAATGAATTTTATCAGATATATCTCCAACTCGACCTGATTCATAAAAAATTATTATTATTTGTATCAAAAGTATTACATTTATTTATAAATACAGATCGAATAAACACACATTACAAATATAAATTTGTAAAATAGTCCACATGAAAAGTGTGCATGTACCGAATTTAATGTTGTCCATTCCCTTTTAAATGTTTAGTTTAAGTATTATCTACATTGGGATAAGATATCATATCTGCAATTTAATTAATCCAGATATTTATTTATATTTATATATGGGAAGAAGAGCCAATAATGGTTCTATTTAAAACTTTGAGTAGGTCTTTTCACGGTATCACGGATCTCTCATGTTTATATTTACAATAAAAATTAATATATTTGACATAAAAAGTAATATTTTTTAGTTGATGACTCATATAGAATATCTGTTTCACAAAATTAACCCGTGAGACCTTCACACAAGAGTTTTTGTGTGTAAAACCTTAGTTTAATTGTGTTTAATCCTCGTTTCTTTTTGGTGTTTTTTTGAAAATCGCTCTACTTCGAAAATTCATGGCAGACACCAATATTTTAATAGGATTTTGTAACAATCACAACCGAGCTTATCCATAGACATTCGGGAAGCGGAAGAGGCCCGCGTGGGCCGGTTTAACGGGAACCGGACGTGTGTTTGGTCCACTCCAACAATTGATGGCTAAGGGTTGGCCATTTGGCCCAAACCAATTAAAAAAAGTCGAGAACTTGTGATGGATAAGATCATCATTAATTAATTTCTTAAAAACAAATAAAAAATTTATATTTTGGATAATACATAATAAAATTGCGATTTCAGTTAGCAAGTAGTTAACGCAAAGATCACTTCTAATCCTTTAAAAATAGTTTACTTTTTTTTTATGATATTGATATATTATAATACATATAAATTTTATTACAATAAAACACTTCTAATCCTTTAAAAATTGTTTACTTTTTTTTAAAAAAAAAAAACCATAAATTTGGCTCCATATGTAGGGGTGGGTATCTCGTACCGAAAATTATATACTCCACCGAAAATTACGGTATAAGAAAATTCAAAAAGATACTGTACCGAAATACCGAAAATTTCAGTACGTATAACTAGCATATCGATTATACCAAAATTGTACGGTATACCAAAAATTTCGGTACGATATCGAAAAAACCTTATATTTTTAAAATTTTATAAATTTATTGTTTTAAAATATTTTTTCCCACCCCTATCCATATGCACCTCTAATTCCAATTACAAGTCATCACGCCTGCATTTTAATCAAATCAAAATCGGGGTTGCACTATCCATCTAACTATTTGAAATTTGGGTAGTTTGGAAAGGTGATAATTGATTTCAAAAGTAATTTACACGAATTTAAACCTACGTAGAATTATCAAGTAATTTTTTTACTCCAAAAAGGAGGTTTTGGGGAAAAGTTTTTCTTGTGTCAAAGATAAAATGTCTCTTATCCAATATATAATATATTAATATTATTGTAGATTTGGATATAGGTGTAGATATGGATATGGATACTATATTTCAATCTTTTTAAATTAAACAAAATGCTTGAATTTGTGAAATATTATCTCGCAAAAAAACTCAAAAATGAGGTGGACTGTCCAAATTTCAATCGGCATCTAAAAATAAGAAGGATGGTATATTCCGGGGGATGGAACTTCCCAGTCCCATCAAAGTTGAAGGTCGTTGCTCTAAAGATTGGAAGATCGTGTAACTAAGGGCAAATTCTTATAGCTGAGGAGACATGTCTAAAATGCTACAAGGAACATGAACATGTGATCCTGTTATAGATTATCAAATAATCACAATAATTAATACGCGAGTTCCATGTTTGATCTACCTTACATGAAAAATTTATAGGCAAATTACTCAATGGATAGCAAAAACTCGACGAAACGTATCCGAATACAAAAAGGCAGAGTACATTCTTTGTGCCAAGTGAAATACATTACATCCCAAGGAATTCGGGTAAATATCGAATGCAAATGATGAAATAAAAGGTAACGAAAAAGATTTCATTTGAATATCATAATATCATCCAAAAATATTTTTTAAAAAATGTAAAATAAGGATTTGGGAACCTCATCCATTCCCCCGTGGATGGCACGTGACCACAAATAATACAGTGAATATTTAAAATCAATCGATTGTTTTTTTTCAAAAAAAAAAACTTATCACAAGTTGGGTGCCACACGTGAACATTTTCTTGGACAATGTATAATAATAAATGGATAACGTTAGATCAGCAATGGTCGCCGCATAAAGAGAAAATTAATTAATTAATTAAGAAAATTGGCGAGGAAGAGTCGCCGCATGGGGGGTCATTTTCTGCCCCCTACTTTTGGCTATAAATATGCCATTTCAAGCGATGCATTCAACACAAACAAGCACTTCAAAACAAGATCAGAGACTGATTCAAAGATTATTTTTTGTGTGTTTTTTTTCCTTATGCGTACGTCTCTCGCATCTTCTTAGGATCACAGTCTTGTGCTTCCCTCCCTCAAATCACGGCTTTTGAGTTTCTATTCGCTTCTGTTTTCCGTTTTGTAACCGTTTCATTATATTTTTGGAATTTGCAGTTTTGTTTCTTTGGAATAAGATATTGTGATTTTTCAGCCTGTAAGTAGTGATCATGTGTGGGATACTAGCAGTTTTGGGTTGTTCCGATGACTGTCAAGCCAAGAGGGTTCGTGTCCTCGAGCTTTCACGCAGGTTATTTACTTTGATTTTTAGTTTGTTTACTCAGTTTTTTGTGTGCATTTTCTTTTTCGTCAATTATTTAATAGGCATAAGGATCTGGGAACGTAAAAAGTTTCGATTTTCACAACGAGTGTAAGTGAAAACAACGAGTTAAAAAATGGATAATTCAAGATGATATAATCGGATGCTGGCTTGCTATTCCGACCCTTTTTTGTTAGAAAGCTACTTACTTTGAATGGACAGTGGGACTGATGAATTATTTTACTCTACCAAGTTTATTTCATGCATGAAAATATTACTCCATACCAAGTTGAAAAGTCTGGTTTTGGTCTCTCGTTCTCCTTGAAATATATATTTTTATAATAATGATCCTTTTTTTTCCTCATATATAATTTTCTATTTATTCCGTAATAACATCAAACACAAATAGATCAGCAGTTTTTGGGTCGTCAGTCACTCAGTCTTAATCTTTTGTGTGATGAAATTGCAATTTTGGCGTTATCTATTTGTTCATTAATCCAAAAGACATATATATTAATAAAATTTTTAATGCAAGATACTTATAATTTAGTGGACAGAGTATCTAATTTTTAATTATAATGTTGTATGTTCATTCATTATTTAAATATTCATCAAATTAATTATAAAAAAGATTCTGCAAGCACGTACGAACATATAAAAAATCACCAGTATATAATATATGTCTCGTTATCTTTGTTTATTTCTAATAATTTCACTCACCTGTCCTACGTCAGGCTGTGCCACACTGCCACTGTCGTATTCTCACACAATAAATATTAAAATTGTAAAAATTTTAAAAATATATAACTAAAATCTAATTTTGATCCAACAAACTACTAAAATCAATGGCCAAGGGACAAATTTATTCTACAAAAAAGGCAATTTTACATTTTTTTTGTTCTTAGCAGTTTACAAAAATTTTAAACTCATAATAAAGAAATCGTCAACTATTTACGAGTCATTTTGTGTGTGTATTTCTCTATGTATATACATATAGTTATCTATACGTATGTGTTATTTATTTATGGATAAGAGATGTAATTGTTATTGGAACTAAAAATCTAAACTGGAATGAAGTATTTGACATTTGTTGGTTTTTACTGTGTCTGCAAAATTTTGTTAGATTGCATAAATTGAACAGCAGCTGATATCTAGTTGTTGCATAGATTGAAGCACAGGGGACCTGATTGGAGTGGACTTTATCAGCATGGGGACTGCTATTTGTCCCACCAAAGGCTAGCAATTGTGGATCCGGCCTCCGGCGACCAACCCCTCTTCAATGAAGATGGCAAGATTGTAGTCACGGCAAGTTTTTTAATCTTGGAAAAAATTATATTTGCAATGGTTTTGGTGGTTATTTTTTTGGGAAAATTTTGGATATTGACTCAGAATCTTTTCTTTTTTGTCTTGAATAGAATTGTTAGAAATAATATTATAAGTTCCGAAAGATATCCTTTAAGTTGTCATGATTCATAGGAGGTGTGGATTTGAAAACTATTCACTCTTGATATATATTATTCCTGAATCCAGGTAAATGGAGAAATCTACAACCATGAGGCATTGCGTAAGAATTTGCCTAATCACAAGTTCCGAACTGGAAGTGATTGCGATGTTATTGCTCATCTAGTGAGTGTTTCATTTTTATCGCACAAAAGCCTCTGGAGGTCGAGAAATTTGTGTTTGTTATTTCTTGATGTTAATCTGTTTAAATGACTAAACAATGAAATGGGCTATCTTTTTTGTTTTAAAAATCAGTATGAAGAGCATGGAGAAAATTTTGTGGATATGCTGGATGGAATGTTCTCATTTGTGTTGCTCGATACTCGTGATAACAGCTTTCTTGCTGCCCGTGACGCCATTGGGATCACTTCCTTGTATATCGGCTGGGGACTTGATGGTAGTGTTTCTGAGTAATCTATGACCTTTTATTCATGGTGAATGAAATTTTTAATTCCATAAACAGTGGTGTTGGGATATTGTAACCTCAAGTTATTGATATAGGTTCGGTTTGGATATCATCGGAGCTGAAAGGGTTGAATGATGAATGCGAGCATTTTGAAGTTTTCCCTCCAGGGCATTTGTACTCGAGCAAGATGGCCGGTCTTCGAAGATGGTACAATCCTCCATGGTTCTCCGAGGCCATTCCTTCAACCCCATATGTACCTTTAGACCTGAGGCGTGCTTTTGAAAAAGTGAGACCGTTTCCAAATTTATTCAAGGCTAACTCAGTGAATAAAAAGATGTTTTTAGATTGATTGTTTTTTTGGCGAAAAATCATTCAGGCCGTTATTAAGAGGCTGATGACTGATGTTCCATTTGGAGTTCTTTTATCGGGAGGACTTGATTCATCATTAGTTGCTGCTGTTACGGCTCGTCACTTGGCGGGCACGAAAGCTGCGAAACATTGGGGAGTGCAGCTGCATTCTTTCTGTGTTGGCCTTGAGGTCAGTCACGGTAATCCTGAAAATTTAGAGTTTATCATTTTTGTCAACACAAAAGATTTTTATCTTTTCTTGTTTAGGGGTCGCCTGATCTGAAAGCTGCAAGAGAAGTTGCTGATTATTTGGGTACTGTTCACCATGAATTTCATTTCACCGTTCAGGTTTGCCTTTTCGAGCCTACATGGGATATTTCGTTTGATTTTTATCTGAAGTTTATTCGTGTTCCTGAGACAACTAATCTTTTATGCTATGTTACAGGATGGTATCGATGCGATTGAGGATGTGATATATCATATTGAAACATATGATGTAACTACAATTCGGGCAAGCACTCCAATGTTCCTTATGTCACGTAAGATCAAATCACTTGGAGTGAAAATGGTCTTATCAGGTGAAGGCTCGGACGAGATTTTTGGTGGTTATTTATACTTCCATAAGGCGCCTAACAAGGATGAATTCCATCGTGAAACTTGCCACAAGGTATAAAATGTGAAATGATCTACCATTTCTAAAAAGACTGAAGAACCATGATGATATCAAATATATTTAAGCTTTACATAAAATACAGATTAAGGCCCTTCACCAATATGATTGTTTGCGAGCAAATAAGGCAACTTCTGCTTGGGGTTTAGAGGCGCGAGTTCCATTTTTAGACAAGGAATTTGTGAATGCTGCAATGAGCATTGACCCTGAGTGGAAAATGGTAAGGCCCATATTCCTAGTTTTCATTATAAACTTTTGTGTTATCAAATTAATTTCCATATTTTCACACTGTCTCAGATCAAACCAGAGCAAAAAGGCCCATATTCCTAGTTTTCATTAAAAACTTTTGTATTATCAAATTAATTTCCATATTTTCACACTGTCTCAGATCAAACCAGAGCAAAAACGTATTGAGAAGTGGATTTTGAGGAAGGCCTTCGATGATGAGGAGCGCCCTTATCTTCCGAAGGTATTTGAGATTGATCCGTTCGGGTGCTTGCGTGTAGCTAAATATTCATAATTTGAAAAAGTTTACAGATTTTTCTGTTTGGATTCTTGCAGCATATTCTCTACAGGCAAAAGGAACAATTTAGTGATGGTGTGGGCTATAGTTGGATTGATGGACTCAAAGCTCACGCTGAACAACATGTATGTATTGTACCGACTTTCACTAAAATGGCTGAATCTCAACTTTTATGTATTCCCATTCTTTGTGACGACTAATTTTTTGGTAAAACATATTTCGGCGGCGAGATCTGTCGAACCTCTGGCTAAAATTTACACAAATTTGAAGAGCAACTAAATTAGTATTTTAACTTCTGCCTACATCCGATCATGCTTTTTGTTTTTTTTTGGAAAAATTGATAATGTTTCTTCTTTTTACTCCTCAGCCTGTTGTATCGGGCATTTCTGCAATACAAGATGATAAATGTATTCGGTACGTTCTCTTAACAGGTCAATGACAGGATGATGCTCAATGCTGCGCATATCTTTCCCCATAATACTCCAATCACAAAGGAGGCCTACTATTACAGAATGATATTCGACAGATTCTTCCCACAGGTATGGTTTGTTTCAGATGCGCGAATGAAGAGAATTCAAATCCGTGCCTATTTCTTGGCTTAGAAAAGGGCGATATCATGATACATCACTATTATTTTCCAATGCAGAACTCGGCCAGCCTCACTGTCCCAGGTGGTGCCAGTGTGGCTTGCAGCACTGCTACTGCTGTGGCATGGGACGAATCTTGGTCCAAAAACCTTGACCCATCAGGCAGGGCTGCCATTGGTGTGCATAATTCGCCCTACGAGAAACGTGCAACCGTTGTCGCTAACGGGAAGTTGCCTACTAAAGTCACCGAGCCCGTGGCACGAGTGATGGGGACTACTGCACCAGGGCTAACCATTCGGGGCTAGCACGCAGCTGCTCGCCGATTAAGCAGTTTGGTCTATAAGTTTGAAATATTATCAGCAGCAGTATCTATTTTAATTGCTGCTGTATTTGGGTTGTGTATAATATATATTAACTTAAATAAAAGTATTGCTGTTGGTACATAGTAAATGAATTTAGACACCAGCTTCGGTAGATCATCTGTTGTTTTCTAGCTCGACTTTGTTATTCAAGCAACTCCTTTAACCAAGAAACTGTATTGGCCTCTGTTTCGTTATCACTATATTGTCTATGTTTTGTATTCATATATGTCATCAAGATAAATTTTGTTGTCAAATCATGAATCTATTTGTGTGTTGCAAAATACAATCTAAAATATTATATTTTGTCCAACCCATGCAAAATCTTCAAAATTCCATTTCCATTTTAGTAGAATAACTGATTTCAAAACAAGCGATATCGAATAAAAAATTGAAAATAAAAATCTTTGCTACTTTTTCTGTCCGATTGAATGACGTATTTTTCTAGGTTTTTACCTTTTTATTCTAAGCATATTTATATTATAATATAAAAAAATCACACAACGGTGAGGGAATGTTGCAGTTTTGTCAGAATCAAAGAATATTTATATAATATATTAAAGCACAACGGCGAGGGAATGTTGCAGTTTTGTCAGAATCGAAGTAGGAGTTGATTATGTAATAATGCTGCTGACCTAGCTTTCTCCGAAGCCGGCGACGCCTTTAACTAATCTGTGAAAATCTCGTGGTTCTCCCTCTTCCGCTTCCAATTTCTCACTTTCTGGTGTTTTTCTCTGGATTGTTGGTACCCACTTGAGTAATTTTCCCGAGTATCCTTAGTTCAGGCTGAAATTTCATCAAGAATCAGTATTCAAGAATCACCATTCATTTTCCTTGTTCAGGTGATATTCTCAGTTCTAATTTCAATTCAATGGAGTCCAATCCCTCTTCCCCAAATCCAATTCCAATTTATTCCAATTTTACTTCACCATTTGAGTACTCTCCCGAGAAAAGTGAATCCAAATCTTCAACAAGGAAGCCTCTTAGTTTGTGGCCTGGAATGTACCACTCACCTGTCACAACTACCCTTTGGGAAACAAGGTCTAAGATCTTTGAAAGGCTTCTTGATCCTCCGCTTGATGCCCCCCCACAGAGTGAATTGCTCACAAAAAAACCATCACAGAGCAGAATGACTGTTCTGTACAATTTCTCTAATGATTATACGCTGAGAGAGCAATACAGGGATCCTTGGAATGAGGTCAGAATTGGGAAGTTGCTTGAAGATCTTGATGCTCTTGCAGGAACCATATCTGTCAAGGTAAAATGCTTTCAAGATAGCCTTTTTTTTTTTGCAGTGTGTTTATATTCGATGTTTGTACTCAGCCTAGCATCTGGATGGTGTATACATTTTGTATTGCTGTGCTTTTAACATCGATTTGTTTCAGGGCTCTAATTTTCTCAGATAGCAAGATTTATCCCTTCGCCGTTTGCTGTATTTGATTGGAATATACAAATCATGATAGGAATAACCTTGTTTGTGAGAAGGGTGCTAGGCTAATGTAGAAACAACGTTCTATGTTTTGTTTTGTTTTGAAATCTTTCGTTTCTTCCTTGGGTGATATAGCACTGTTCAGATGATAATAGCACTACTAGACCACTCTATCTGGTGACTGCTTCTGTTGACAAAATGGTGCTAAAGAAGCCAATTTTTGTTGACGTTGATCTGAATTTATCTGGTGCTGTAATTTGGGTTGGCCGGTCTTCAATTGAGATTCAGCTCGATGTGACTCAGCCCGCCACTGGTACTTTCTTTTCTAGCCAATACCAGTTTTGTCTTCAAATTATTCCCTTGATTCTATTATCCACATCTGCCTGACAACGGGTTGAGCAGCAATCACTGTCCTGTTGTCCGTGTGGTTGTGTACTTGAGTTGACTATCAAAATATTGTGCTTAGGCTGCTTTGCTATGGAAAATATTTGTCACACCACTAACAAGTAACACCGGAGTGTAGCTTTTGGTATTAATGACAAATGTTTGGTCTTAAAATTGATATCAAATTGCACATTGATTAAAATAGGTCGTTTTGGCCGTGATTTAAAATTTTTGAGTAATATAGTGACAAATACTCGATCTTATGGAATGTTTAGTCCGACCCAAAAGCGAGGATAAAGCTCAACGCTTGAAGTTCTGCCAAAGTCAAATTAATTAAGATAGACTTGTGCACATCTTTAACTAAAAGAAGTTATTCTTCATTGTGATAGCTGAAGACACCGATTCAGTTGCCTTGACTGCGAACTTTATTTTTGTGGCTCGTGATTACAAGACGGGTAAAGCTGCTCCTGTGAATCGACTAGCGCCAGAAACAGAACAAGAGAAGTTGCTCTATGAGGCTGCAGAACTAAGAAGCAAACTGAGAAAAAATAAGTTAAATGGTGATAAAAAAGTTGGTGAAAATGGAGAGGTGAACAGATTCAAAGCATTACTAGCTGAGGGACGCGTCTTCTGTGACATGCCAGCCTTGGCAGACAGAGACTGCATTCTTCTTAGAGATACTCGCCTCGAGAACTCTTTAATTTGTCAGCCACAGCAAAGAAACATTCATGGTAGGATCTTTGGAGGGTTTCTGATGCTCCGAGCATTCGAATTAGCTTTTTCAACATCCTATGTGTTTGCTGGAGTGATGCCATCCTTTATGGAAGTTGATCATGTTGATTTTTTGAAACCGGTACGAGCATATGGTTATATCTATTTGATTTTTTACGGATACTAAAATTCAGTAACATGTAAAGAAGTAATTTATCATGCCAAATGCTACAATAGTCGTTCAACGGCTAATCAATTGTCATTTTGATGAACACCACAGGTGGATGTCGGAGACTTCTTACGTTTCAAATCATGTGTATTGTATACAGAATTCCAGGATTCGGATCGGCCCCTAATCCACGTAGAAGTTGTCGCTCATGTTACAAGGCCTGAATTCAGGTCTAGTGAGGTATCTCTCTTACACTAAATACGGAAAACAAATATTTTCTAAATTTTGATCTCGTTTAACGGCAATCTGTGCATGCATATACGAGACACGCACGTTATATTCAAATATGACTTAGATGTACAAAAAAGAGGTGGCTGGTCTCTTAATAATATCAAAAATGAGTTAAAAATATATCCATTGGTTGCTAATATGCTTCTTTCGAATTCTTATCGATTAACTGATATGCTTCGTACTTTTGATAAATAGGTGTCTAATAGGTTTTACTTCACATTCACCGTTCGTCCAGAGGCGAAGGCAATGATGAATAATGGTCATAGGATTCGAAAGGTGGTTCCGGCGACAGAGGAGGAGGCACACAAAATCGCTGAGCGAGTGGACGCTGATTTATTGTAGCCGTTTCAACAGATGAACCTCATTGCACAATTAGAGTACAAGTTCAACATAAATTTGATGAAAGGAGGAAATATGATTTTATATCTAATCTTATCGTTGAAAAACAAAGTACATATCTGAATATGAACATCAACCACTCTTGAAAGAATCGAATTCCCCCCGTCATTTTGGTATAAATCATTGTTATTTTCGTATGAGTGAAAATAAACATAACACATATATATATATATATATATTCAATGTTTTAAAATTTCAGTGTCAGGCAACTATCACACACTGCTCTAGACTCCCGCCATGCTAATCACATTGTGTATATTTTGCGACATGTAGTATAGAATATTGGGCAGGATATCGAGTTCCGGGATTCATTTCCCTTCTGCTTGCAACAAGCTATAAAATTTGAAAGTCTGCATCTTTAATGAAATTTCTATCCCAGTGCTAAATGAAACATAACCCGTGCTACTTGAATTGGGTCAGATCAAATGAATCTCTCCGTTCTTATAACGCTCGTCATGCATAATTAAAATCTCTTTATTGGGGTTCCCCTGTGTATCGATGTTCACTCTCCTGAAAAATTTGTTTAAAGTATCCTAAATTCATATTCAATCGCCACCAAACATGTTATGTAACATGTTTGTCACATACACGATACATCCTTGTATGAGAACTTATTCACGTACCATTTGACTACTTGAAAAGACCATCACAAACACTTCAATAAGAACGCCAATTCGGGACTTGCACCGAAAACTTCAACCTTCTGTAACCTCACATTCAATCATGTTTATTGACAACTGTTTCTCCACCATCATTGGCGATAACATTTTCCATTTCAGAGAAGCTCATTGTGCAATTTTCTTATTGATCAACAAGATGTAATAATTACATGTATATGCTAGAGGCGAGATGGAGGTATGTGCAGTCCATATATATTCCATCATATATAAAGAAAAGTTATAGTGTACCATTAGCTGTTAGAACAACCACCGTGGAGACGAATGGACTGCACTTTGCCTTGGCCTGTTTAGTTGCTCCAAATTGTTCCGCTTCTTCATTATTGAAGAAACCGTTGGGCTAAAGTACTCGTTGCTTCTCTGAGAAGTTGTCCCTTGAGAATAAACATGCCTTCCTTGCATAAAGCTCCTATGCTTTTCCAGCATTGCACCACAGGCAACTAAATTTTTCGGCATTGGCCCCCATCGGTTGTAGTTGACACAACTTTGGCTCCTCCCTACTCCATAAAACATTCCCTCTCTAGGACTGGTATAGTTACGGCTTTCAGCCGTTTCGGCAGAGTACATGGTCGTTTCTCCTTCGCTGCTGTATTCATTTGGTGCTTCTGGAATCTCAATGGGCGAAGAACTTGATTGGATATCACTATGGGCAGCCCCGTTGACTGACCCTGTTGATTCAGCGTTTACCATGGGGCTGGATGGTCCTACATCATGAAGCCGTTGTCCTTCGGGTGGTAGCTGAGATAAGTTTTTGGCATAATTTTGATCACAGTTGGCCAGCACTTTTCTAGATGGTTGAGGTGACAGTGAAGCTTTAGCAGTTCTAGGTGGAAAATTGATGTCCAAAAGCTGAATCTGAGTGACATCCTTTTTCTTCACTGGGAACGAAGTTAGCATTGGGGACTCGTAAATAGCTGGAGTTGGAATCCCATGGATATGAGTTGCAACTTGTGGATCACCAGTCAAAGTCCCATCTTCCAATATGTTGACAACAGCAGAACTTGGTCCAGGTTGCTCCATAGGTTTAGATATCACGTTTGAGGATGTTGGTGTCCCCGTGTTTTCACCTTCAGTTGCCTTAAAAACTCGTCGCATTGTGAATGATGCACAAGAATGCTCACTTTTCTGACCAGTAGACATCAACCGTATCAAAGGTAACTTAGGTTTGCTAAGTTCATCAAAGTTACCTTCCCAGTGCTGGTTTAACCAATCACAGATGATCGGGATAGGAATACCGAATTGCATGGGCGCATCTTTCTTCCATGATGAAGTTGAAGAAGTTGAAGTAGAAGAGGATTTAGTGTTTGGTGATGTTGCAAGCTTCATAGGATCACAAACCATGAAAGCGAGATTTCCATGAATATCAAAACCAGCTGAGCCTGCACTCCAAGTCACTCCATCGGTTGACAGCTTTATCAGATTGTCTGTAGCTATAACCACCTTTCCTTCACCCACAGCCAACTCCTGTTTCTCCGTATATCCTAAAAGATAAACCACGCTTCCAAGTTCCAAATTTGGCTTTGAACAAGTTTTCAAGTAGTGAGGCTGTGCTTGTGTGTTTGACTCTCCATCTAGGGCATCAAGCCCTACAATTGTCAGATCAAGAACAGAGCTCGTAATAAAGAATCTGGAAAAATAAAAAAATTTTAGGACATGCACCGGTTATCAGAAAATGAGTTTATGGTCCTTTTTTAAATAAAAAAACATATCCAATCACACATTGAGAAGCCAGGGAAATTCACTTATGTGTGACTAGACCCTAGAAAAGCATGATTTATATCACAGGATTGTCAATCAAGGTAAAAAATAATCCAAGGAGCTGTTCCTCGATTTACAGTTCCAAAAAATCAATTAAAACCATGTCCTGAGACATTCCAAATACACAGAATCCGACATACCTTTTGGAGCCAAAAAAGGAATTGGAGTAAAATATGATGTTTACTGGTGAACAGGCCATTAGAGTATAAATGGCACCATATGATCTTGTTTGCAAATTCCATAAGGGGAAAAGTGAAGCTAGTGACTTGGTTTAAAGCTAGAGGCCATTCTTAGACATGACAGTCCCAGGATTCATCCTCCCCACCACAACTAATCACTAATGATATAAAATACTTCACACCAACTGTTACTTTCAATAATACTAGGAATGATCACGTGCATCGCACGTGGGTGATTAATAATGAAATATATACTAACAAGATTTAAATAATTTTTAAAATCGTTTAAATAACATCTTGTTTATGAGTATTTATTGATCTAAATATATCAAAAGACAATACATAAAAATACATCATAATGATAAATCAAATATATTCACTTATTTATATAACATTTTTCAATTTGCATGATTATAACATAATGATAGCTCTCTCCAATTAACAAAGATAATTTTCATCCAAATATCATTCACAATGGAAAACAATAAAAATAAAATTAAGAGAATAGTAAATTTTTCTAAAATCAAAATCACAATCTAACATACATATAAATATACCACTTTCATTTGTGAATTTCCTTATTTGTCCTTATTCATTTATTTAATTTAATTTAAGTTAGCAAACAAATTAATAGGTTATCTTAAAAGTTTTTTTTGCAATTCATTGTCCATCTTAAATGAATTTGGACATTAATACAAATTCTTCTTTCTTTCCTAACTTTTATGCCAAAAAAATTATTTAATTAAATTTTCTTGTTAATTTAAATTAGCAAAATAAATTAATATGTTTTATTACACATCAACTCAAATATTTTAAACTGTATAGTAGCTCAATCATCATGATTCGATCGATGTATCCAACAAGGACAATTATTGCACTCCAACAATATCAATAATTACACTAATTGCAATATATGAGAATTGATCTCATGACTTTGACTCTTATATATACCGATTGTAGGATCATGCATTTGCCGCTTTACCAAAGGTTATAACTAGGGTAACGATGCAACATTAACTAAAATCTTTTAAAATCGTAAAACAATTCAAACGTCACATTTCGATTGTTATACCTTACATAAACAATTATTGCACCTAACAAATATGATATAATTGTTATTTTACATTCTAGAAATCATTTTTCTAAATCAAATTTATTCTCACTAATCAAATAATTTCATCGAACACAAAGTAGTTTTAATTACTAATAATAACTTAAACACAAATATTAATTGTTAGGGTGACCACTATATGTCCTCACCTATGCTTCATTAAATTGCAATCATAATAATAATGCACAATGAATTGGTAAACATAACTTAGTTAATTTATTAAGTGAGTAATATTAAATAACAATTTTGTTATTTTGAAATGTGAAAAATAGCTTATATATATATAAACTCATCATATATAATGCTAAATTAATTAATATGTAGAAAAGAGAAAAAATTATTTTTTATGTATGTAATTTCATCATATACAATTAGAAATTAATTAATATGATGAAAAGAACAAACAGTATAACAAATAATATATTATATATGATGATTTCGTAATAGAATAATGTTAATATAATCATATTTTGTATTATGTTTAGAACGCAATTGAAAATTGATAACAAAATATATAATAATAGAAACTTTAATTTTAAAAACAATTTTTATCTAAAATATTATCATAATACATAATGAATCATAAGTGAAATCACTAAATTGTTGAGTAACTATTTATTTAATTATTACTTAAATCAATTTATTGGAATTTGTCAAAAATTTAGCATTTCTTATCATCTACATAAAAATATCAAGAGCATCATAAATTCATTGATATTAATTTAAAAATTTAATTTAAATACATAAAAAAATTTTAAGTTCCAAAAAAAATTATTTTATAGTTATATCTGAAATATTAAACATTTTATTAGAAGTTTTTTTCTTATCAGCTATATAAAAATATCAAGAGTTTCACAAATTTATAGACATTAATTAGTAAAAATAACTTAAATTAAATATATAAAATTTATAAAAAATAATATAACATGTTTATAATATTATAAAAAAATTGAAAAATATAGTTGAAGAACTCACAAATTTTATTAGTTATATTTTAAAAATTAAAGCGAGTTACACCCATATATATGGTACAAGGTTTTCTACCCCGCAATGAGATATACAAGTAGTAAAACCACAATTAAAAAATAATTCATTAAAAAAATAATTTGAGAAAAGTATTGCAAAATTGCAATCACAGAATAATTTTACGTTAAAAAAATATTCTTACAAATAATCTTTAACATATTTCAATATCTACAAAATATACGATGCTTCTTAGTTCATATTTTAAAATCAATTTGTTATAAAAGTGACTTATTTATATGTAAAATAAAAGAAAAGATAAGATATAAATATTAAATATTCACTAGCAACCATGAAGAAATACACTAATTTTAGTAACAAATTTTAGCAGCAACAAAGAAAAATCATGGGTAAATTGATAAATTCAACATGCATTAATATCCAAAGGCATTTAAGATAGACAATAAATTATAAAAGAATCCATTAAAAAATTATTGATTTAATTTGCTAAATTAAATGAATAAAGGTATATTAAAACATTCACAATTAGAAGTGATATATTTATATGTATGTTAGATGTTAGATTTTACTAAGAAATGTAAATAAATAATTTTTCTGGCCTAAAATTTAAAAAAGAAATAGGAATGTGTATTAATGTCTAAATCCATTTAAGATGGACAATGAATTACAAAAAAACTCCTAAAAAAACATATTAATTTAATTTGTTAATTTAAATTAACAAGAAAATTTAATTAAATAATTTTTTTGGCATAAAAGTTAGGAAAGAAAGAAGAATTTGTATTAATGTCCAAATTCATTTAAGATGGACAATGAATTGCAAAAAAAACTTTTAAGATAACCTATTAATTTGTTTGCTAACTTAAATTAAATAAAATAAATGAACAAGGACAAATAAGGAAATTCACAAATGAAAGTGGTATATTAATATGTAAAATATGCTAGATTTGAAGTTTTGTCATGATAAATATACAAGCTGTTACATGATTCTTAATTTTCCATATGTTGACATAGTTTGTAGAAGACAACCTTAGATGCATAGGCAACGATTCAATGCTGAATCGGCTAATGCTGGTAAAAAAAATTCCTGTTGTTTTCATCATGTACTGATTTTTATTTTAAAACACAAGAATTTCGACATAGTCAATTGTAAGTTAAAAAAGTATCACATTTATGAGAGATGCAACTATGCGTGTCCGCCACGAAATAGAAATTCCAGCAGTAATTTCAGTTTGGGCTGTACTTCCAAATCTAATTCGTTAATGATCAAAAGTTCAAAGCACATCATCGATGAAGCTTCATCTCTCTCAACCACCAATAAAGAAATATATGTTGTTGTGGTGGTAACATAGGACAACCATAACCAACAAGAAATGAACGAAGGCTAGCCAACCACCTTCCTAGTGAGATTAGCCCAATTTCTACTGAAGAATGGTGGATTTAAGAGTGGACACTTCTCTGGTTGATATAATTTAAATTTCGTTGAAATTTCAACTTACCTGGGAGAATAACTGTTTCTTTCTCCATAGAAAACTTTTGTAACATTTGGAATACACCTCTTAGACTGGTCACACCTCAAGATTCAGGGTGGGATGATTAAGAGACCATGGGTTATAGCAATATTAGCAACTGTAACAAGCCTAGAACACATGGTGAGAGACATAGCACAACCATATGTGTAATTGGGTCTAGGACTCTAGGCCCCCAATTTCCAGAGCCATGTTAGAATTTAGGTTCCGCCCAACTCGAAAAGCCAGATCAGAGACCTACAAAGGGTGAAGCTATTCCAGCACCTACCTCCTCGTTTCTAAGAATTGTGCCAACATGCTTTTGTTTTCACAATCATCCATTTAATAAAAAAAAATTAAATAAAGTTACCCAGGAACTGAGTAGTTAAATTCATGTGTCTTTTTTTGATATTTTAAGTTGAAAAAAGGAAATTTACGTGTTTGGTACACCTGTATCACACACTCACGAATCTACTCAAGTTCATAACTACATCGGAGAACTGAATATCAATTAACTCGACAGTTAACTGGTGAGTTCATTATCAGTACATTTCCCGTTAAAAAAAAAGGCGTTCTTCCCACTTAAAATTGACACTTTTTTGCCAATAATAACAGTTGAATTCACCGCGATAATAATTCAAGCAACTATCTTCATTTAAACCTAAAAGGCCAGATTCTACAAGATCCAAAATCAACTTCAGGCTCCCAACAATTGACACAAACACAAAAAAATTCATTTACCCATCAAAATTTAGTGACTCTTGAAACTTCCCCAGATTTCATCAACCATCTCTCGCAAACATCAAACAACATAAATCCCTCACAAGGCACACATAGAGCACATGCATTCATCTCTAGCTCAACACAGACCCAAAGCCAAAAAGAAGGAACGAAAACGACATTCTAAACTGACCTGTGAGGAAAAAGGCTAGCGGCAAATCCATTCTGGAGCCTAATGTCGGCGGTCTCCGCAGCGGCGACGGAGGGGAGATTAGAGTGGGTGGTGAGAAGCAGATTCCGGTGGATCAAGAATCCGGTGCCTCCTCCGTGGATTCTTGCCATTGCCATCGCCTTGCCGGAGAAAATAGCAGCCTTCATTCTCTCCGACTTGCCACCTCCGCTGCAGAAACACCAGGAATCCCCTAAAACCCTCATTCTGTATTATAATCCGCAGATTTTAGGAGATGAGACAGGCCAAAATTGTTAGATCCAAAACGTGGAGCAGGAAATGGAAGCTCATTTCCAGTTAACTTTTCTCTCACCTTGAAAATGTACTTAGCAGTGAGCCATAACTAAAGAACAGCTGGGAAAGAACACATCTTTATCATTCAAAAAACCCGAGACCGGACTTGTAACTGAGCGTTCTCACCCGTCAGATTAGTTGGCCGTTCGGGTTCGATCCCTCCCCTGTTGTAATCAAAAGAAAAACCCAAAAAAAAAAAAACTAAAAACAGATCTTTATAAATAAGCATAAACATATACTAATATTTGGAGTGAGTGATCTTCCACCGATCCATTTGATCTGACATCCACAGGTTTTCCTCAGTAATTTCAATGTCAACAAAAATAAAGATTGAATCTTTAATTCAAAACAATTGTTTTATCCATCATTTTGCACATATATTATACATATATATATCATGTCATTTTAATCTAGCATGAATATTATTTTCTAAATACCTCGTTATATTCAAATTAAAAAAATAACTTGTATGATTTGGAAGGAAATTGGACAAAAGGGTAAGAATGGGCATGGCCGCATGTTCTATGCATCCAAGTGTATGATTATAATGATTGGAGTTAGGAACAAGCTGGACCAGGCGATCATGTGATTGTAATATCAAGTCCTCTTTTTTGTGCATACACCATGTGACCAAAAAAAATAATTATTTATTACTTATATATAATATGATTTTGATTCTTCCATTTGTAATTCTCAATGGACATTTATCTATGTAGAAATAGCACTTTTAAATCTTTATGGTAAAGATGACTGATGTTGTTTTTTTTAACCAATTTTTTCAGCATAAAAATGAAAATCAATCTTGTCAATATTTACAATAATAAATAATATTTTTGACTTACGACATAATTATCTTCACTGTAACAGTAAATGCTTGAACCAAATATTTCCGATTACATAATTTTCTCCGTCGTGCATACACCAACGATATTCCATTTCATCCTATGTCCCATATAAAAATTTCAATGTCCATTTTCACATGCATCTCCACCGCAAAAAGCAGAGAACGTCACGATTCTTCGGCAATAGCCACCACTAGCTAGCAGGCTAACCCGTCGTCTTGACGAAAACCCACTTTATCCACATTGAAAAGCAATGCTGTGAAAGGTGTCAGGGTAGATCCGCCTAGAAAACACTTTTATGCCGAGTAAACTAAGGATATAACAATGAATTTGAACGTTCTATGAGCAAGAATCTGATACTAATTAGAGTTGGTGTCTCAGTATGTGTGGGTGAGAAATTAGGCCCTAAGGATGCCTAAAATATGTGGGCCGGACAGTGGAATTTTAATAAGTTCAAATTTTTTAATTTCGTTAAAGTTAGTGAGAATTTATTTTTGGGCTAGTTTGAGTAGTAGCACTACTTATGGCCCAATTTGAGCCTATATATTCCATTTTTTTCGGGTGGTTTTGCAAAAAGGTACCGTTTTCTTCTGTGGGATACACGAAAACCTAGGTTGGTTGTGTTGCCTCTTTCGTTCTTCCCTTTTCTAAAAATTTAATCGAAGATTCTTCTTTTTTGTAGTAAAAATGATACATCTGCATCTTTTGAGTTAAATATGAGTTGAAGAATCAGGAAAAATGGAATACCCTTAGTTTTGGGATGTGCTATGTTGAATATTTTTTTTTTTTTGTAAATGACTGGTAAAATTCGCGTTGTTCTTGTCTTGATTATAAATGATAGTTGTACTGTATAAAAAGTTTTAAGCTTTTTTGTATCTTGATAATTATGTTTACGGGTAAACGGAATGTTTTGTGAGCTTATTCACTTTCAGAAAATAATTTCATTCAAGTTTAACTGAAAAGATTTCGGGAGTGGGTGGACTACTAAACCATCACATGTGAAAGATAGTACCGTTTTCTGTTCTTATGGTCTGCTCTGGTTACTTAGCTTCTTAGAGTGAAAATGAATTAATTATTAGTGTCTTTTCATCCGTTACTTATTTTTCTTTGCTTGTTTTATTGGTCACTCAGGTGGTGTAGTAATGTTCAATTTTGGCGAACATGATTTATGGGCTTCATTGATGCAGTGAGCTTGTTTTTTGGGGCTGCTATTTGGGTTGCTACATACGCAGTCGTTGTTGTGTTTGATATCTTCAAATACTCCATTTCCACTTCTTTGTAAAGTTCTTCCGAAATATATAGCAGGGAACCAAAGAAGACGTCGCCATGGGCTATGCACAATTAGTTATTGGCCCTGCTGGGAGTGGAAAGGTTATTATTTATTGAATCTTGTACATTAAATGTTCTCAAAACGTCATTATATTGATTCCAATTTCCAACCTGATTTTTCCCGCAAGAAAGATGTATAAGAGAGTCTTTGAAAATAAAGTTGACAGTCCTGATACGAGTTAATGCCTTTAAGAAGGATTAGACACTGATTAATGGCATTATGCAGTCTACTTATTGTTCTAGCTTGCACCAACATTGTGAAACTGTTGGCCGCTCTGTGCATGTTGTAAACTTAGATCCTGCTGCTCAGAACTTTGACTATCCTGTAGCCATGGGTAAGCACTCTGCATTATGATTAGCCTTTCCTTTCTTTGGACTCTAATATGGGAGTTTTTATTTGTAGATATTAGGGAACTCATTTCTCTGGAGGATGTGATGGAGGATCTCGGATTGGGTCCAAATGGTGGCCTTATTTACTGCATGGAGTATCCTGTCATCACCCAACTTGTCTCCTTTGCATTTAATTTTTTATGTTATATTTTTTGTTTTATAGCCATCAAACTCAAATCGCTACGATTAGAATCTTGATCTTCCATTATTTTACTGCAATATGTGGGGCCTTAATATTTACATCCAGGCACCTTGAAGAAAATTTAGATGATTGGCTGACAGAAGAGTTAGATAATTACTTGGATGATGACTATCTAGTTTTTGACTGCCCAGGTTACGCATAATATGATATTCTAGTCTCCTCCGTATTATCTGTCCTGAAGTATTTCATTACTAAAAATATAATATTTTTATCAAATTAGTTTAAATTATTTATGAATTGTGTGGGACATGGAAGTATTTCCTGGGATAAATTTGTTCCTAATCTTTTTGATTGAGAAATTCATCTTGGCAAAATATTGAAGTAGTTTCCTCACATGTCGCCATCCGAAGAAGTGGAATAAGTTGTAAAAAAGGAACATATGTACGGAATGCATTTAAGTATCACACTTGACATAGCTTGTTTGGAATACCATTGTATTTGCGCTACCAGCTGCATTGTTTGCCATCATTTACTCTTTTCTATACAGAGTTATATCAGAAAGAAAATTCTGTTATTATTTTTTACCAATCATCTTTCTTTTGAGTTGGTTTCGCAGCCTTCGCAAAATAGTTTACCCATTTGAAGTATGTGAATCTTTTCTTCTGAAGGAATCATCACTCCATTCATTTCAAATTGACTTGATTTTCGCTGTTCTGCATTTCATTTTCTTTCTGGCAGAAACCAGTGTCGACGTCTTGGCAGCAATACTTACCAATACAATGTCTTGATAGTCATTTATCAAAAATATTAACATGTGGTGGTTGAAATGCTATTAAGTTCAAATCCCTTAGGTTCCTTGACATAGCCCTTCAGAATCTCAGATTTTGTAATTGCTGCTGGGTGCTCTCTTGATCCTATTGAAAGCAGACTATGATTTCCAATTCTGTACTTAATTGACATTCTTTCTATGTTCTTTCCCTTCATTAGTATGAGAAAATTTTGATTAAATTTCTGACTTGTAATGTAGTTAATTCACTAAAATATTTCAAAATGATAATGGGAAATCATTTATTATCAGGGGTGTCAATCGGGTCGGGTGGGTCGCATTTCGGGTCAACCCGTGATTTTTTCCCCCAACCCGAACACGAACCTATCTAACCCGACTCAACCCGTCTAACCCGAATTTTATTTATTATTTGTATTTTTTAAAATAAATTAATGAAAAAAATTCGAAAAAATAAAAAAATAATAAAAATATTTTAATTTAAACACATAATAACAAAATTTTCGATTTAAATTTGAAAGTTTAATGGTAGAAAATTAAAAGTATATTTACTAAATCAAATAAACAATTGTTAAAAAAATAAAAAAAATACAAATAAATATTAAATGATNGGTAATATTTTCAAAAAAAAAAAGTTTTCGGGTCAACCCGAGACCCAACTCGACCCAACACAAAACCCGTCTAACCTGGCACCGACCCGAACCGAAAAACCCCAACCCGAACCTATTTTTTTCGTGTTGGGTCGTGTCGGGTTCGTGTTGCATTTTGCCACCCCTAAATCAGTAAACATCTATATGACCTGACTCTATGTATGCCGATCTTTTAAGTGTTCTTATATAACAGGTCAGATAGAGCTCTTCTCCCATGTTCCTGTGCTGAAGAACTTTGTGGAGCATTTAAGACGAAAAAATTTCAATATATGTGTTGTATACTTACTCGATTCTCAGGTATTTACGTTTGTAATTTAACCCATCTACTGCCACGCCTGTCCACTTATGCAGACTGAAATTCTGTGTTTTATCATTAGTTTATTACGGATGTAACCAAGTTTATAAGTGGTTGCATGACTTCACTTTCTGCCATGGTTCAACTGGAGCTACCTCATGTCAATATTCTCTCCAAAATGGACCTTGTGACAAACAAGAGAGATATTGAAAAGTCAGTGCTCTTTTACGTTATAAAGAACTCTTTTTCATATTATTTTGTCTTTGAATTTTTGCCATGATTTTGTTTCCTTTAGTTATTTGAACCCAGAACCACAGACACTGCTGGCAGAGTTAAACCAGCGCATGGCTCCACAGTTTGGAAAGCTTAACAAATCTTTAATCGACTTGGTAAGTTTGAGCATGTCTCAATTTATGTGTTGATCTCCATTCTAAAAAATCTTTTAAATTTGAAAAGGATATGATCCCTTTCTTAATCAACAATATATCCTCTGTTTCGTCCAAGAAATAAAAATGGTTCCGGTGTTGAATGAAAGAAATGATTAGGTAATTAAACGTGGTCTTGAAGATAGTGACTTCTGATGGTGCCATTGCAATTTCTGTTAGTATATTTTGTCTGTCAGTGTATGCATGTCTATAAAACATATTTGTATATTTCTATGTTTTTGCATGAGTATCAATGCATATTGTCCCCATAAGTAATTATCCAACTCCATTTATTCTTAATAATCGCTTCTACTTCCTTGGATCAGGTTGATCAGTATAGTATGGTGAGCTTTTTTCCCCTTGACCTGAGAAAAGAAAGCAGGTATGTTGCCAACTTTTCCTGCATTGTTGATAGGAATTTTCAAATTTAAAATGAGGTTTTGTGTTATGACTAACTTAATCATGATAAAGATACCAAATCTTGATTCTCTCTCACCTCTTTCAAACTATATTATTAGTAGTTGCCTCAAGTCCTCAACTTGTAATCGTATAAGTTGACATGAATGAAGGTTGAATTTCTATGGGATATATCAAAAATTTATTCTACTTTTTTGTGTCCTTTTTTGTCTCTTGTTTGCTTCATAAGCAAAAGAGGCCTTAATTGAGGACATTTTTTTTAACAAAGGCTTGCATAATCAATTCTAGCTCATCTAAAACATAAATCCAAATTGTCGCTCTTTATCACTTGGAACTCATTTTTTTGCTCATTCATGATCTGCTCCTTAAGACCTATAGTTCTACATATTTAGTCTCCTTTTGCCAATCTCCTCATTTCCGTCTTCATTGGCTGGGGAAGCTTTAAACACGAGGATAAACCTGGTTAAGTTTTGCGCATTTGTGTGTAAAAATCTTAGCAGCGTGTCTGTATGATTGAAGCTTCTCCCATATACATTTTAATGGTAAACCCAGAGAGGCGAAGGGAAGAGACTTCTAGGCCTCTGAGTTATAGCTAATGGAAACATTAATATCCCCTCATTTTGTGCAGTATTCAGTACATATTATCCCAAATCGACAACTGCATTCAGTATGGAGAAGATGCAGATGTGAAGGTTAAGGATTTTGACCCTGATGATGATTGAAGCTTTCCATGTTTCTTTGCTTTCAACGACAAGTCATTGAAATTGTTCAATCAGATATGATGTATATCGTTTTTGTTCCTTCGAAACAAATGGTGTTTCTTAGTTGGCTGCGTACTTCAGTTTATATCAAGAAAATATTTCGTTTTCATGTGTAAACCTTTGTTAACCAAAATTCCCATTTGTAAAAATGCATCTGAGGAGAATAATTGCAAGGTTGATTTCCTTACTGCCTAAATAGCATTGCTTTTTATTTAACAAGTTTCAAGTGGATAATAAAACCTGACCGGTCATTTAAAGGAAAAAATCCATCCAACCACAAATTAGGCTTTGATATTTAAATAAATAAGCTAGACTAAAGTGCCATCAATATCATTTAGCCAAACAGCGTTTCTTTCAAATCTAAAACCATTAATATAGCTGATTCAAAATTCATAACAAGGGAAAACGACATCGATCACTTCCACAAGTAGTACTGTGTCCAAAAACCATAACGAAACCGCCAAATCTCCTTACATATCAGAAACAAAGAAAGCCCCTGTGCAGGGTGTGCTGAAAGCATAAATTTATGGTGGTGCTGAAGGCAGATAAATTTATGGGGTCTTAAACTGCAGGGTGTGCTGTTCACTCGTCATCATCCTCATCTTCGTCATTTCCTGCTGCAGCATTAAGAGCATTCAACCTCTGGACCAGCTTCTCCCTCCTCTCCTCATAAGTTAGCTTCTTAAGGTTGAATCTGTAGAAGTGATTCCAAAACACAAATTGCAAGTGAGAAAATAGTTTGAGTTAGTTAAAATAAAGACTGATTTATTGATTAGACGATTTCTCGACCACAATTACTTGAGCATATAGCATGAAGCAAATGACAACCATTTATCACAGCATGCCCTAGACTCTAGGGAATAAGATAGGAAATAATCTGATCAGATAGCGAGATCGCCATACCTCTTGTGCGTCTTTGGGGGTTGTTTTTCAGATTTCTTCTTTGTGGGATCAGCACGAATGGCAGCATGAACCTTCTTGTACATCTCCTCCATGTTCTCTGACTCAATACCCTTTTTAATAAACCTGCTAAAGTGAGATTGGTACTTCTCGGGCTCATCTTCCATCAAATTCTGCACAGTTCAAGGTTGTAAAAAAAAATTAAAGCACTAGCAGAACAAGAAATTGTTACTGTATCATGACCAACCAAAAAGTTAAAAAAGGCAAGCCATGTGTTAAAACACAGCAAATATCTCTAGTTAAAACTTACATTCATATAGGAAGCAACATGACCGCCATAGATGTATTTCCTATGCACTTCAGGGTCAAGCTGCTTGCTGCTCTTGTCAAATCCAGCAAACCTTTTATCACTGTGAGGGATATCAAGTCCACCATCCAGAGCTCCCTGTGAAGAGATGAAGGAGCAGAGTCGACACTAAAGCTTAACTATTAAATAAAAAGATTTATTCCAAACTACTCCTCGTCTGTAAGGGGCACCATGGTACTTGTAAATAACTTTGAGTAAATGAGCAGCTTAAATTCATTTTACAATGTATTTGCATCGAGCTTGAGAGGTTCTCTCAAGAAAAGCCTCAAAACCCGATTATCAAAGGAGGTAGGCATGAAGAAAATCCCAAAAAACCAGAAACAGTAAAGATCCAAACAAAACGTATATATAAATATAAAAAAAAAATCAAACTGCCCAGAAAATGGCCATAATCTAAATGCCTAAATACCTTGAGGGCACCAAAAACACGATTTCCAGTGGTAGTCCGTAAAAGTCCAACGTCAAGGAGCGCACGGAAAGGCCTTCTGCTTTCTGCTGGTTCAACGGAATAATCCTCTCCAGTGGCCTGAAAAGATTATTTGCCATCGACAAACATCCAAAACACTAATCACATGGAAAAACCTCATACCAATCGGGTGTACGACAATGATTAATGATATAACATCCGCAAAAAATAAATAAGATATGTAGAGAATAGATCGATAACCTCAACGTTTCCTTCATAATCCTCGTCCATTTCAAGTTTTTTCAGAACTCTACGAGCCAGCAGGAGTCCAGTACAGTAAGCTAGATCAAATTCAAAACACTATACATCAGACACTATTTATAAGCAAGTGTAAAATATCCGGAAAATAATTCACTAAAAAATACCAGCAGCATAATTGGTGAGGCCGACTTCAAGTCCATAGTTAGGCAACTCATGGGAATAAGCAGCAGCAAGGATGTGGTCACCAGCAATGCTTGCAGATACAACTTGGGCAATTATATCTTTATTGGTCTAAGAGTGAATTAAGGATATACTATGCAAAGATTTATATATACATATGCCCACCAGAACACACAAATTCCACATCAAAAACTCAACAAAAATGAACTTCTAAACTATTCAAGCCACGCTCATTAAGATGGTTATCATACACAGATTTAAAATACCATGTGATCCACTGCCTATGACACCCCTTAGTATGGTTATCATACACAGATTTAAAATACCATGTGATCCACTGCCTATGACAGCCCTTAGTTCACTTCAAAAAGAATTTCCAAGATTAAAAAATAGAGTTAAAAATTAGAATTTTAAACAAATATACAATTTGGGGAATATAGGTACCGACATTTGTGCATCCAAGGTGATTGGGACCCAAAGCAAAATATCAAATGCTTCAATTGATTTAAAAAAAACAAATTATTTCACATTAATGACAAATGAGGGCGTGTCAGGATACAAATCGCACTACAAAGCGATATTTCGGAGTGTTGTACTTATTCTTGTCCTGGTTGATCAGTCGAATCCTTGCCCGGTAGTCAGTCTTTCCCTCTAAAATAAAAATAATTATTATTTCAAAGTCATCAAGCTACTGACTTAATATGAAAGCAGTACATAAAACATTGTCAGTTACTCACGCCTCCTTCTCTTGAATTTAACTTGGAACCGTTTGAAGTAGGCTCTCGACTTTTGCGCCTTGACAAAGACCTGTAAATAGATCATGAAATGTTAAAATTTTGCAATAGAGTAAACATATAGATGGACTACTAACATAAACTCCACCCAAACTCACATTAAACTATAAGTAGAAAAAGTAAAATCATGTTTAAGAAGAACAAAAGTTATATTTTTCAACACAAAAAATATCAAATGACGACCCAAAAACATACGCCATACACGTCATATCAACCTGAGAACTCAACCAAACGTTACCAAAATCCATCCCATCGCACTCGCAAGATACAAATCGGAGAAAATTTCAAATTTAAAAATAAAATAAACGAAAACCACATATACTCGGCCATTACTTCATTAAAACATTGAGATATACAAGCAAAAACACATCAAAAATCAACAAAACAATTTTTCGATCCAAACTCAGTTGAAATCTAGGTAAGGAACCAAAACGAGCTTTCAGTAACATTTTTCCTTTCAAAATCTAAGCACAAACACATAACGTTATGAAGAGAAACATCCCATCACAATTATTGAACAAAAGAACAGCAAAATTTAAACATCGGCAGCCTCATTTCAAAACTCAAAATTCAAATCTCACCATTGTCGACTGTTTTTCGCTAAGCTGCAGCCTGCAGACCAGAGGACGTAACAAAGATTAATGTTTGCGGCAACCCTTAAATAGAAGTAAAACCCTAGTGAAATTCTGGGCTGAATTATACGAACATTCCATCTTGGTTTGGGCTTATTTGTGAGCCCATATTGTTGAATTAGAATATATTGAAACTGGGCTCACTTTGCTTCCACGAACATAACAAGTGGATATGTATTTAACGATTGAAAGCGTTATTTACTCCTTCTCTATTCAATCTTTTGACATTTTCATAGTTTATTTAAATTTTGTACAAAGGTTGAAAATATTAGCTTTGTAGTACAAATTTAAATATATCCATATTTTATGGCATTTTTTTCTCAATATCTATAACTTCTTATACGTGTTCAAAACATCCAATGAAAATAGATGTCACATCATGAAATATATATGATTAAAATTAAAGTTTGAAATATATATGATTAAAATTAAAGTTTGACAAACATAATATCAAAATCATAAATAAAGAAGGCAAAAACTTGTGTGAGACGGTCTCACATATCGTATTTTGTAAGACAGATCTCTTATTTTGGTCATCTATGAAAAATATTATTTTTTATGCTAAGAGTATTATTTTTTATTGTGAATATAAGTAGGATTGACCCTTCTCACAAATAAAAATTCGTAAGACGTCTCACACGAGAACTACTCAATAAAGAAAGAAATATATATAACTTAAAATACAGTTTTCTTTAAATAAATATTGTTGTTACTTTAGCATTATGTTTTAGGTTAGTTTGAAAATTTAAATAAATTATAAGAAATTAAGATTATTATTCTTGTTGAAACATGATGACATAACTTTCAAATTTTACATCTAAATTAATATTTTAAAAAAAATCATATCATTTCCTTGAATGTGCCAAGTTGAATATATTATCAATCAAATCTAAAAACAAGGGGCCAAAAATGAAGTTAATGGTGGAATAATTGTCATTATCAAATGTTCAGGCCTTAACCTTGCCCTAATTTTTAAATTTCTCCCCCCCTTTTTTTTTTTTACCGGATAATGATCTTAGAAATTCAAAACATTTGATTGATGGTTTGCTGCAAATCATCCAATGAACTTAGTCGACGGTTTCTGTTACATCCTCGAGTCAAGAATTCTTACAAGTTGTGGTCACCCTTGGTGAAAACAACATCCCCTCATTTTCGTCTCAGTAATTTTCTCAATTTGGTAGTCGTGTTTTTAATTAAGCTCTTGAATTGTTGTTTCTTTTCCTTTGGCTATTGGGAATTGATGCTTACTGAATCGACCTTTTTTATGCTTTCTAGGTTCTTGAATTTTAAATTCTCATCGGGATTTGATTGTAATCAAATATGTTTGTAGTAGATAATTCATCTCGATATTTATCAATGGATTTGAAGTGAATCTGATTTTCTATGCTTCTCTTTCGATCTTGTTTGTTGGTACTATGATTCTGTGGAGCTAATATGCAAGGCTGTGAAGTCCGCCAGGTGTGATGAACCATATATTTTGTCAATCTTAAGCAGAATTATTTACTTTCGACTGGAACTGGGATTCTACTTGGTAAAATGCAGTAATTTTAAGTTGATGAACCTCATCAAGGGGCTTATCTCTTCAGAAAAATTGGCTTACGCCATGTGTGTATATTATTTGGTCAATGTCATTCTCGTGTGGTATAAATACGTCTGAAGATGTATTGAAGTGTTGACACTTGACTATTTAGTGAATTAGGACCATTTCTGGCAACAGCTTTATCATTGTACATTCTATGTGCCTTAATATATCAGCGTGCTATGCTCGCTTCTTCTTTTATTCATTCAATCAATGTTATGATTGTTTATAGTTTTATGTGACCAGTTTGTTTCTTTCTCAATCTTTGCAGTTATATCTGGCAACTTTCTTCTACTTGAACCATCTATCATTGTTGAACTTTTGGCTTAGGTTCCAAGTATAACAGATTTATTAACATGGATTATGTCATTTCGTTTTCGCTATCCCAAATAGTTTACTTAAGTTGATTAGGTGTACCATCTTCCTGCTCTTGTGGACATCTCATTGTTATAATGTGGACTCTGGAGACTTGATTGCACTTGTCTTAAATATTTGGGCATTGCAACCTTTTAAAGACTTATAGCGTGTCAATATGACCAGTGATCCAATCATTCCGTCAACATCCGTCCTCCAACTTCCTGACGATTGCTTATATTTTATTTTTCAAAATCTTGACTGTTGTTCTGATCGTGAATCATTTGGACTAACTTGTCGTCGGTGGCTTCACATTCAAAATTCCTCTCGTCGATCTTTGCAATTCCATTGTTCGCTCACTTGTCTAAGGATTGTCTCACAAGTCCTCCCTTCAACCAAGATCCTTCCCTCCCATCTGCACCAGTTACTCCGTCGTTTTCAGCAGCTACAGTCGCTATCACTATCTGGGTGTACCGAGCTCCCTGATTTAGGTTTATCTGCGTTGCTTCACTATGGCTCAAAGTTGCAGAGCTTGCATCTAGATTGTTGTTTTGAC
The DNA here is from genome assembly GCF_012295235.1 of Primulina huaijiensis. Lineage (NCBI taxonomy): Eukaryota > Viridiplantae > Streptophyta > Magnoliopsida > Lamiales > Gesneriaceae > Primulina > Primulina huaijiensis. Next base: position 3,620,043 of record NC_133319.1, on the reverse strand, counting down.
ATAACAGATCACGGGCTTTCCATCATTGCACATGGCTGCCCTTCTTTGACAACCATTAGCCTTTACCGGTGCGACATTACTGATATTGGATTGGAAGTACTCTCTAAATCTTGTGTCGCACTAAAAGATGTCAATATCTCGTACTCTGTACTTGTTTCCGATCACGGGATTCGTGCTCTCACCCAAAATTGCCGCCATCTTCGAGCTATCAACATATCTCACTGCAGAAATATAAGTGGTGTTGGCTTTCAAGGATGTTCAAATACTCTAGTTTACTTAGAAGCCGATTCGTGTAAGCTTGAGCCGGAAGGAATACAGGGCATAGTTAGTGGTGGTGGCTTAGAGTACTTAAACATTTCCAACTTAATCTGGAGCATAGACGGTCACGGATTGGCATCGATGGATTCTGGATATCTTTCCCAACTCAGAGTGCTGAATCTTCGGCTGTGCAGAACCATTGGGAACGAAGCTATAGTGGCAATTTCAGTGGGGTGTCCACTGCTTCAAGAGTGGAACTTGGCTCTGTGCCATGAAGTTAGATTGGCAGGATGGGCATCAATCGGGTCGAACTGCGGTAAATTGGAGCGTCTTCATGTGAACCGGTGCCAGAACCTCTGTGATCAGGGTTTGCAATCTCTGAGAGAGGGCTGCAAAAGGATGCAGCATTTGTACTTGAGTCGATGCAGAAGGTTGAGCTTGACAGCTATTGAGATGTTCAAGTGTTTGAGAAGTGACGTGAAGATTGTGGATGATGAAATTATGTGCATTGCGCCTGCTTCGGCCTTCAGGTCATAGCTGGTACAAATAATATTAATTTTGTTTGGAAACTTGACTACCTCTTATGTCCCCGTCTTTTTACTATGTATTTCCTGTTTGTTTTTATAATTTTTGCAGTATAAATGTCAAATACATTAAGCATAAGACAGATGAATGCCAAGAACTCATTTCCTGTGTTGTTAACATTTAGGCTTTTTTGAGATATTGAGCCAAATTTAGAAAACATTTTATGAACTCAAACCTGTGAATAATGAAAAAAATAAGAATCATCTCTGTTCTTTTATCACTTCAAATATCTTCACCCTAACTTTTTCTAGAAAACCATGGCCGACGGGAAAAGGTTAGAGTTCTCTCCATTTTTAAATCTCCCTTCGGAGTCTTCCATTTCTGCTGAGCCTTGGCGACTCCTTGGCCAAATCGAAAACTAGTTTTCAGCGAGTGTCGTCCAGTCACTGTCGGCCCTCTCCATGGAATGACCGGCTCTGCACCATCGAATATGTTTGGTTAAATGGGATAAAATTATTTTTGTTCATAAAAAACTATTTTATTTTGGTTCGGTCTAATCCTAAAATAATTATTGCTAACAATTCATGGACAAAAATGTCAAAAAATATCTTATTTCAAATTTTACTTCACTAACATAAAATTCTTCAACTTTCGTTCAATATAATCTCATTTTCTTTTATTCTCAAATTTTTTTCTAATTTGCTAATGCTAGAAACTTTACTCTTATTTGTTCATCTATTTTTTCTAAAAACAATAATATTTATGTATTATATATTATAAATGCATCGCGTGTGCTTGAAAACCAGTATTAATAATATTTTGGAAAAAAACAATCACAAATTAAAATCTATCCATTTTTATTCAATTAATAATTAATAAAAAATAAAAATTATAATTGTGTATTTTCATATTAAACATATTATAATAGAATAAAATCATTTCAATATTAAATTATTAGAAACAAAATTATTAACAAATTAATTATTATTTAAGAAAAAAATATAATTATATTATTAATAACATATATTTATAAATAGCCATATAATGGCGGAGTAGTTCTGCGACGGGTTTATTTAAACTCGAGACTTGTCTTAGACCCATTTATGGACCCCATTTCACCAAATCTAACCCTCTCCGAACGAGACGAATTTAATATGAGACCGAGTTTTCGTCTTATTGTTATCCCTAATTATACATCTTTATTTAATCAAGTATTTGGCTCGCATTTTAAAAATTACTAGCAACAATTTGCACGCGTGCATATATGTGATATTTTTTGTGTACATTATTTTGTTATTTTTAATTAAATATTTTTCTTATAATAATTTTTATATTATAATGATACAATAATTTTAAAATTAAAAATTTTGGATAATATTAAAGAAAAATCTTAGTGGCTTTAATTTTTTTTTTTTTTGANAAGTATAGATAATATAGATACAAGTATCACATTGCACGCGCAACGTGTTTATATTGTTGGAATAATTATCTAATCACGATTTTTATTATTTAAAAACAATAAAATTTCATATTTTGTTATCAGGAATGCTAAAAACATCTAAAAATTTAAAACTCTAGATAAAGATGTAACTGAATTTTAAAATATATTGATTAAGATAAAATTGAACGATTCAATAAAAAAAAGCAATTTTAGAAAAGAAAAAAAAAGTTAAAGAAGTTTCATCAACGAATTCTTTAAATAAGACCCCATTAAATCAAATATAATAAATATGAAGGCATCTAATTTAATTAATTAACTGGCGTACTCAGCACACAAATATAGTGTGACGTCTCACACGCTTTAATCGTACTCTTTTTTTTTTTTTTAAAGTCGCTTTAATCGTACTTATTCATTTATTTAATGCAGAATCTTTTATTTTTTCAATGTGCTCGTGAATTTCTACACAACTATATATGTATTTACTCAAATGCATATAATATAATCTAAAGTTAACACATCCAAATAACCCAAAAATTCCCGTAACTCTAAAGCTGCATAAAATTTCATATAAAATGCTATAAAATTTAACAATTAACACCATATAAACTTTTTTAAAGCACCAAAAACCTCCTTAAACATGTTTTTCAAATCCAATCAATAATTCGTTCATACAAAACTCGAAAATCACTTAAATAAATTGTCCATTCCTAAAATAATTTATTCAAGCATGAACTCAAATAAAAAATGCACGACACCATTAACTCGCGGAGGAGGTTTCTCATACAATTGCGTCATGCATATACCTCGCCTCCTCGACTAGTCCTCCATGTGTCCATCGCCTAAATCATTAGCTCTGTCATTTTCACCTGTATCATCCAAGCATAGTTAATCTAAAGACTCAACAAAAATATTCAAATACTAATAGATAGGTAATAAAATTGTATAACATGTGTGGGACATTACCGTACATAAAGATATAGTTTGCTTCACTTTTACATGGTCAAATGTAATGCAAATGTGGTAACCATCATTATAGTACATGCTAAAACATCAATAATCTTGTAAATAGTTGTGCAACCTAAGTATATCATTTGGTACAGCTCGCACTAGCCGGAGTCAATACACGTCCGTACCATCCATGCTTTTTGGAAAGGCCCTCTCGTAGCTCATCTAGGGGCACCAATCTCGTACTGTCACCACAAATATACATAAAACATCATAAAATAACATTTCATGCTCGTGTATCTCATGCACATAGATGTTTCATACTTTTAAGAACGTGAAGCTATTTACATGAAAAGTAAACATGTCCCATAATTTTTCATAACATATCATGCTTTCATACTTAAAATAACGTTCGTGAATAGAAAACTTAGACCATTATGCAGTATATAAATCTGGTGAGCCATGTATGTCTTTCCCTACATTCCCGACGGTACTTCGCATCAAGCACACAATATCACGCAGGCAGATCTACGTGTGCACCAACTCCATCACCACGCCATCATTTTTTCGTTTGTTACCTAAAATATTTTTTTCCCAACCTACTCTTGGATTCACGTTGGGCGGCCCTAGAAATGGGTTAGATAGACTAAAACTGTCCAACCCACGTCCGGAGAAACGCGAGTGTATCCCTGGGCGTGGGTTACGCGGACGTGCAAACACGAACACTACGAACCCTTTTCTCCATCACCCAATGCACACGCTAAACACAATTTAAACCCATTAAAAAAAACCTCTCAGTTAACATCAAAACGCATTTTGAACTCATAATCATGCTTCTCTCCAACCCTTACAACCAAACTTAGATTTCTGGCTCGTCGGGAATGGCTTAAGCTTCACATACACACATCATCATACATCTTTCTTAATTTGGTTTTACAATATAATATCATTATACGTGGATCATAATCAAATATAATATATATTGATTGGATACCACATCAACAATTGAATGATACTTGCCTTGTTCTTTTCGATAGATAATATGAACTTTGAGAACACGATTCTATCCTCCAAACGAAAGAACCACACTAAAATATTCCTGAATTTAAAATTGAAAATTTTGAAACCTAAGGGAGTAGGAAGACGACGTGAACGACTGATAGGGGAAGGGTTTTCCTGATTTTCTTTGAACTTCTATTACGTATTCATATTTAGGTTAGTGGCCCGGAAAACGGCCTACAGGTCTAATGAGATAACCATTTTTATCGTACATATAATTTAATAAAATTCCAGACATGAAAACATGAATAATTATTTTTCATAAACTTCCTCGTTTGTATAGTCTCGATTTCTTCGTCTCGTATTATGCCACATACATGAAAGACATCAAGACTATATCTTCACACAACATACATATAAATTCACAATTTAAATATTTAAATACATAGATTCACATAATTAAATAAATAAACTATTTAAAAAATCTCTCTTGAGTTGGTTAATGGATGTTGGACATTACAATTCTTCCATCTTAAATGAATTTCGTCATCGAAATTCGACTCACCAAATAACTCAGGATAACAATTGTGTATATATGATTCAGTCTGCCAAGCAGCTTGTTCTATCAATTGGTTCCGCCATAGGACTTTGACCATGAACTCTGGAAAAATTTGGCGGCGAGGTAACTCCGTACGCTCAAGTTCCAATTTTGTATAAGAGCTTGAAAGGTCCAATGTACCTTAGGCTGAGCTTTCCTTCCAAATCTCATCACCCATTTCATAATTGGCGCCACAATACCCACTATATGTGTTGCAATATCTGGCCCTAATTACTGTGAGCACAAGTACACATTCAACATCATAAAAATAACAAGTTCATGCTCATGTATCTCGTGTCATAGGCATTTCATGCTTATAAAAACTTTAAGCTATTTACAAGAAAAGTAAACCACGCCCCATAAATTTTCATAAAATATCATGCTTTCATACTTAAAATAGTCCGTAAATAGAAAACTTAGACCATCGTGTAGTACATATAACTAACGATCCATGTAAATTATTCCCTATATTTCCGACGGCACTTCATGCATTAAGCACAGAATATCACATAGGCAGACCCATGAGCGCACCCACACTAGTGTCCCTTCGTTTGTGACCTAGGAAATTTTCCTCCCAACCCATACTCAGAAGAACGCTAACGTGCCCCCTGTGGGTTACACAAACTAAAAATGTTCCAACCCACATTGGTAGGCATGCTGGCATGCCTCTAGCCGTGGGTTTCATGGACTCAATTATTTCTCAACCCATGCTCGGAGGTACGCGAGTGTACCCATAGGCGTGAGTTGCATGGATGTGTAAACGTGAACAATACAAGCCTTTTTTATCCTTCGTCTGACGAACACATGCTAAACACAATTCAAACCCATGAAATAAACCCTAAATTAACATTGAAACACCCCTTCAAACCAGCAATCATGCTTATCTCAAACCTTTACAACAAAACACTAGCTAATACCGAACATATAACATCTCAAGAAAATCAAATTCTGGAATGGACTGAGACTCAACATTCCTGGAGCTCTGAAGATAAGAGAATTTATGGTCATGATAATAATAGAAAGTGGCTTAAGACTCCTAATAAGCAAGAAAAGACAAAATTTCAATCCTCGGGATCCAACATCACATGATGACTCTGCAGTCATCAGTCAGTTAGAGATGGACGCACATGAGCTGTCCATGAGAGTTAATATTATGAGAACAAAGCTCCAGCTGATTCTGTGTTTCGTATTTTTCCTTCGCAAGCGCACGATTGTCAAGTTTTAATATATGTGAGTAAAGTATCGTTCACAAGAGGAGTGTGTATGTAAAAAAAATATATCAGTGCTTGTAATTAAAATAGTCACGACTTTATTTAGAAAAATCAATAAAGGGTTTGGTTTACTGAAAATGAATTAATTACAAATAAATATTAATCTAATCACCGAATCGAGAAAATATAAATGAGAGAAAATATCTAGATGAGTGATTTTACTAAGTTTCCACGATAATTATTCTCGGTTGAATTTATATTCATGAATTTCAATTATTTAATGACCAAAAACACTTAATTATTTTATTCTCCCTTTCACAAGTGACGAATAAATTGTATCATTCAAGCTTCGATCCAAACATTTCTAATAAGAATATAAGTTTAAATGATAAATGCAAACGATGTTCTTACCTAGGCCTCGCTAAAATTATACGCCTTCCGAACGGTATAAACATTCAACGATGTGTCTCTAATGATCTATAATCTTAGTCCCTCTCTTGAGTTGTAGAATTAATCAGAAAACAAAAAATTTATGGCCAGTAAACTGACATCGATTAAAAAGAAAGAAACCCAATTAAATCAAAAAGGAATTCGATCACATAAACAATCGAGTCAAATTATCGTATCAACAAAGCTACGTCGTCTTCTAGAATAGATAATTTAGTTCATAACAAAATCTAAACAAAAACAAATCATGTTTGAAGGTTTAGACATCGCAACACAAGAAATAAAAAAGACGAAAGAATTAGATGACAAATCAGAAGTGGCGTCTCTGTCCCCAGATTCGTCGTTCTTCATCTTCGTGATCAATCCTTGCGCTCCAGATCGTCTCCAAGTGTATGCTCTTGTTTCTCACATGAATTCTCTCAAGAAAACAGCTGTGTCCCCTTTTCTTACCCAAGTCTCCTTTTTTTAATATCCACAAGTCCTCTGAAACTTGGATTTTTCACGCCTCTTGCGCGCAGTTGCTCGTGTCATCGCGCAGTCACGCACCAGCTCCTGGAGTTCTGCGGCTATCTGTGCACGCGGTTGCGCGTGATGTGGCACGGCTGCGTGCGCAATTCTATCTGTTCTGCTGCTAATCTGTGCGCGCGGTTGCGCGTGATGTGGCTCGGCCGCGCGCGCGCCTTTGGTCTTTTTTCTGCACATCTGCGAGCGCGGTTGTGCGTATACTAGCGTGGCCGCGCGCGCCTTTCTGGATGCGTGGTGGTTTTCCATGCGCGCGCTCTTCGGTTTTCATTGCATCATTGTGGATTTAGTTCATCAACCGTTCGACATAAAAAAATGCCCCTAATCGCCATCAGTGGTTTATCTCCTACATGACACAAAAACATAAAAACAACAAAAACCAAGCATAATTCTGTCCGAGACTAACATAATTCAAATGGATTCTCGTATAAAATACGTGCAAATCTTGCACTTATCACTCTGCCTATTGAAGAACTTAATGAAGAAAGTCCTTCAAATCACATGGATCTGGGGGAACAAATCAACCAGTTCGATAGGGAAGAAGAAATGATGACTCGAGCTGACGAGACTAACATCTGATCTCTTCATTGATCAGATTTTTAAAGATGTTTTGGACCAACAACAAGGTGAACAACTTAAGGAAGACTCGATGCTTTCGCAATTTTCAGAAGATATTCTTGAAATTTCGCTGCTTACAACAACAGAAATGGAACAACACGATTATTCCTGAAATATTTCCAACATCTGCTCCAGAGACTGATGCACTGATCACAATGGTCATACCACGACAATCAGTAGCAATAATGGATTCCAAGTTTAACGTTGCATCCCCAACAGAACAGACAAGTGTCTCGCCTCTTCAACAGATCGATGCAAAATGTAGCATCTTCAACTCAGCTCCCATCGATTGATGAGCTAATTCAAAACGTGTTTCAAATTCTGTCCATCATTACTCCACAAAAGCAACCAGCTCAAGAAGAATAATAATAATTACAGATACCAACATAACATATCGTTGATGACCCTGAACCGCAAATACCTACATCCATTCAAGCAGAACAAGAAGCACCTGCACTTGAACTGACACACACTTCCCCACCAATCTCACCTCCAAAGTTCCAAGATCAAGTGCAAGGATATGATCTAGAATTTCCATAATTTAATGGAATGTATTTCATTCATCAATCACCGATGAATATGCGTAATGATATCACTAGAGTTGGGGCATAATAGATGACAACTTCTTTGGATCTTGGTCTTTTCAAGAAAAATATTTATGAACAAATTATCGAAGTGCTCAAAATTAGAATACGCACTCAAGTCAGATATATGAACATGAACATGCTCAAAACAGGCATACTGTTGATCTTATTTGCCGAATTGAGAAGAAAAAAGTTGTGCTGACAGCATGTATTGAAACCCTTGGAACTCAGATATCCGAGATAGTTACATTGTTACAAAGTGGAAAGGGTGGTGTCAAAAAGGGAAAAAAGCCAAAATAACAAGACAAATCTAAACTTTCTTCCTCGTCATCTCAGCACAAGAAGCCACATGGTGGAAGTTCTGGTGGTCGTGGTCGTGGTCATCATCACAGCAGCTCAAGTAGCACATACAAAACAAGCCACACCTCTCATCACACGTTCAAGAAAAGATAAACCATAAGATAGAACTCTTATAGAATTTTCATGTTTTAATGTTGCATTTTGATGATTTCAAAACTAGGTTGTCTATTATAAATAAGATATAATAACATATAAAACGGAGAAATTGTTAAAGATTTATATCTAAATTTTGGTGATCACAAACTAAACTGATCTAACTTAAACTTATATTACTGAAGATTATTAAACTGAACTAAACAATACAATGATCAACCTACACTGTTACCACCTAAAATGAACATACATATCGAGTTGTTCAACAATTTCGATCTGATAGAGTTTCTTCATCAGCAAAACATGAACCAAGTTGTTCGAATAGGACATATCAACATAAAGACCAGTATGTCAACATTCTCTATAGACAAACAGCCTATCTACAGGTTTATAATAAAGTTGTCAACAATAATAAAAAAAAGATATGTTGGTTACTGATTTCAACTAGTGTCCAATGAATTTGGATTGGACAATACTATATTTGACAAAATAACAATGACACGTGACAATATATGCATAAATGTCGGGTATCCAGTGCATCTGTGAGTACAATATATATTTATTGACATTATGGACCAACACCTATAAATAAAGAATTCATTAAGACTGAATATTTTTGAAAAACTGCTACTAATTTATCAATCTTCATCAAACATTCAAAACGCACAGAATCCCTCAAAAGCTTCATCTTTAAGTTATTCTTGCACACACTAAGTTTCTCATCATTTCGATTAAGGATCAATATTGTGCACTTTGTAGTCTTACTTATCGTTTTTTGTGAGAATCATTTGTAACAATCAAAAAATTGTTTCAGAACAAATCAAGTTGAAGAAAACAGTGCTACGAGTTTTAGCTCTTTAGGGTTGTGGAACTGAGTTGAAGTGAGTTTATACTAGTTGTTTACTGATCAAATTTTCTATTGGAATTTTTCTGGAAACATAAGAAGAGAAGAAGACGTAGAAGCGTAGCCTTTGATCTTCCATAAACAACTTCTTGTCTCTTTATTTACTACTATTTACTTGTGCTGCTAAGACTAACATATGTCTTATAAGTCTGCTGATAAAAACTGAGTTGTTGATTTTATATCATACTCAGTAATTTGAGCAGATTTCGCACTTATAATTTATTTCTAGTAGCTCAAATTACTCAGTCTGCTTGAAATATTGATTTGAGCTGTTAACACATTTTAAGTTTAGCTTTATTTGCTATAGTTTGCATAACAATTCATTTACATAATCTATGTAATTTTCAATCTTAACACAAACATTAAATTTTTTAGTCGTCCTTTAAGCAAATAGACCAAAATACCCATTACTTTACCATTTAATAAAAATTACCATACAACTGCATTTTAATAAATTTATAATCGAGTTAATTATCATATCCAAGTTTATCGCCATCTCAAAATCTATCAAAATATTTTTCTCATTATCTGTACTTTTGAATTTATCAAAAGGATAATATATTTTATTTTTAATCAGATTTAATAATTAAATATTCTAAAAGAATTAATTAAACTAGAAAATCTACATGCATAAAAATCGAGAAAAATAAATTTTTTCGTTCCTTTATTATAATACTTTTGTAAATATCATCAATTTAATTATTATGAAAAAAAATTATCTGAAGCAAAAGGGTGTTAATATGAAAATTAGTCGAAAATATGGGGAAAAATTGAAGTCGATTTCGAAATGTAAGGACCAGGATGAAATTTAAATCCGCTCTTTACACCAGTTCCATCAGATAGTATCTTCATTCAGTCCCTAAATATTTGTATGATTATTTGTTAATCCAGATAATCTCATCTATTCACGTTTCTCGCGCGTACCAGAATAATCGTTATCGAATCCGATTTGGGAATATAATTGATTTGAATCGAATCGAAATTCCGATTTCTTGGTTGTTGATTAGGAATTTTCATGGCCGCTAGTGCTACCCCTTCAGGGGGTCAGAGTGACCATAATAATGGAAATATCAACAACGGGAATTGCAGCGGTGGAGGTAAGGAGAATGCAAATGGTGATGCCGTCAAGAGTAACGGCGGTGGTCTTTCGGTGGCGGAAAACTCTGCGGCGGGGCCAGCTCAGACCACCCTCCGCCACAATCCTGGCATATCTCTAGATTGGACCCTCGAAGAACAGTCTACCCTCGAAGATTTACTTGCGAAGTTAGCTTCTTCCTGATTCTTTCTTTCTCCGTGGCAATTATGTCTCTCCATACCTCTGTATGTTTTGATTGCTGTTTATTTTTCAACATGTTTACGGGTTGTTTTGATGCGTTTTTTATGCTACGGCTCAAATTTCCTTCAATTTCGGTGTTCGTCCGGTTATGGAATTAATTGTAATGAAATATTGACCATGCATTGGGTTCTTATCGGTCTGGTTATGGAAATTATTGTAATGAAATATTGACCATGCATTGGGTTCTTATCGGATGTGTGTGTGGGCTAAAGAGATATCATCCACTTCAATCAATTCTTTAATTTCACTGCTCAAATGTTGATCTTCCACTGGCTTGGGTTCCAACGTTTTGTAACCTCTATGTATTCAGGACTGTACTCTGAGCACAGTTTTGTTTATACTATCCGTTTGGTCCAAGTGACCAAGTCAATTTCAGCACTAACTCGGAGCCGCCTAATCCATTATTTGATTCATCCGTAAACCCATGAAATTTAGATTAGAAATGGATGCAAGTGCAAATTTGACTTCGTTTGGTTGGAAAAGCTACCATATGATGATTGAAATGGCAGAAAATGCACTTGCCTACCTGTGACCAGCAGTGATCTCTTGGTCACAATATCTTTTGTTGCATTGACTCGATGTTAATGTCATTTCTATCATCGCTCTTTTCCAGATATGCCTCAGAAACCATAGTAGTTCGATATGCTAAAATTGCCCAGGCATTACAAGAGAAGACAGTTCGCGATGTTGCGTTACGTTGCAGATGGATGAACGTGAGCTCTTTTTTCCCATTTTTTTTGGTTCTTTTAATTTGCTTCTTTTGATCTGTTATTGTGATATTCCACAATCAGATTATCTGACACTAAAAGTTCGGCATTGTAGGATTCTTTTTCTGCCGAATTGGTTTTCAAGACATCAAATATAAATCAAAATTTATTACTAGCCTTGAGCCATGCTGGCTAGCTAAATCTTTTCACTTCATATTTGTCCCTAGAGAGAAGAAAAAATAGAGTAAGCCCTTGTAGGATATGGTGTCACAGACAAGATTTCTTGACTCCGATGGAATGTAAGAAGTTCAATTGTTGTATATTTTATTCAAAAGATCACTATCCATGCAAGAAATCATACAAAGACGAGTCTGATGCCCTTCTGTCTCTTTATTATACTAACAGTTAATTTTAAAGTGTCTTGGTGCATTATTCTAGAACCTATCATAGTATAGGTGAATGGACCAAAAAAAGTAGTTCCATATTTTCTTTCATTAATTCACTAGACTTTTTTGTTGGTATATTTTGTTCAATTATGAGGTTGCACTTGCACATGGTGATAAAATTTGACGCAGTTTGTTGCAGAAGAAGTTTGTTGCAGAAGATATATTCTGTGGGGTACAGCAGAGTTGCGGTTGTGTTAAGAAGTTGCGCCATCTGACCTGAAGTTTTCTATGTAGTTTGATTGTTAAGATGGTTAATAATACATTCCCTTGAATGTTTGGGAGAGTTATAAAATCCTGAAATTCGATTGGAGGTGTCAAAGGTCGATTTAACCCCCAGGAGAACAAAACTAGTTTGAAATCTTAAATCTGAAGAGCCTGCATGCTTAATTTTCCATTTTTTTCCTCTTGTATAGGTGGGTGAATTATAATACTAAATCCCAACCGTGTTTGATGAGATGTATTCGATCTGTTTTAGAAGTAAAAAATCTATTTGGATTTGTTTCAATTATGATCAGTGGTGGACTATGGGAAGAAGAGCGTGAGTGAAAGGGATAGCGTGACAAACTGATATTTGTTTTCAGCTAATTCCGGAAATACTGATTTCAATGTTTCAATGTTTGGCAGAAAAAGGAAAACGGAAAGAGAAGGAAAGATGATCAAAATTCTTCAAAGAAAAATAAAGACAAAAAGGTATATTCGTTGTTTCATGCTGTCCTTTTTCATCACCTGTCTATTTAACTACACAATAAATGAGTGCCTCTCTGTTCAACATCTTCAAAATACATTTTTTCATCTAAGAATGGGATTGAAAATTAGTATGACTCTCGTCGTAATTCTTGCATGAAAAGATTGAGCAGAGCAAATGATAATCCCAGGCAGGAATCACTTTATGCATCTACCACCAAGACTTGTTTCTCTAATGGAAAGTTTTCATGATAATTTCTTTTCAAATTGTGATTATTTTCCCATAGCACTGTTTGGCTTGACTGTAAATGATTGTTATGGACATGCACATTTCCTATTTACTAAATCATACGAGTTTTCTCTTTACCCCTCCGAATAATTACAAAATTTTATGATTATTTTCATTGGACATTGACATCTATCATAATGAATAACATTATTTGCACTGGTCTTAGAATTATGGTATCCTAGTTAGAAGGTTTCCTCATTTATAAAAGTTCGAAAAACAGATTATAAATGGTTTAATGGTGTCTGTGTTCTACTTCTCAGGTTGAACTAACAAATAAGAGAGGTGCAAATAATTAGTTTTGAAAAAGTACGGTGTTGTTTTGTTGTTCATTTTCATTTCCCCTGTTTTATGTGGAATAAAAATACTATATTTTAGACATATATAGCGGTTTTAAGAAATTGATATGCCTAGAATTCAAAAGAATTAAATTCACCTCACTTTATATCCTATCCAAATCATTTTTCTCAGGAAAAGACTACAGATTCGTTGCCAAAATCTTCTCAAGTTCCAAATCGCTCCAATGATCCTCCGTATGTTTCTTCAATGATGTCAATGGACAGCGATGATGGAATCTCATACAAGAGTCAGTCCATACTCTTGCCTTTCACTCTAGAAAGAAAGTGATTTTTTTTGTGCCGCATGCTTATTGCTTTTTCTCTGTGGAGCCTTATATGATAATGCATCCTCTGCCAATTTCTATTTTGTCTGGCTATCTGCCTGAAATCATGTGTCTCATGCTTATTGCCTTTTTCTCCGTGGAGCCTTATATGTTAATGCATCCTTTGCCAATTTCTATTTTGTCTGGTTGTCTGCTTGAAATCATGTGTCTCAGTGCTCGCTTTCTCTCAGTTTATAATTGTTTGCAGCTATACTGCACATGGAAGATGATGCATATAAATCAAGCATAAGTAATGCCATCTGCTGGATAATTACCTTTTTTGTGTCATGACTTGATGGAAAAGGGTAACTATAAAAACTGTATCTTCAAAGTGTTATGGTGTATATGGATATTGCTTGTGACATCTCAACTTTCATAATCCAACTGGCATCAAATATACAATCTCATGTCCAGAGAAAAAAATGAGTCTCTCTAAAATGAAATTTCAAACGCCAAGTGGATCTCATTGTAGTTGATATCCTCAATTACAGTTCAATTCCAACTCATCTCTGTTGCTAGAATTTCCTGATAGTTCATCGGATAGTTTTTAGATGATTATAATCACTTAAGATACCATTATGATGAAGTAGACTGTTGAAACTACTGAAGTACGCTCTGTTCTATAGAGCTGATTTATCAAATGACAAAGTTTACTTATATCATCTAGAGGGTGTTATTTTATTTTTTCTTTTTAGAACTTCAAATTTGTGTTTTCAGTGATTGGTGGTACCACTGGACAACTTCTTGAGCAAAATGCTCAGGCCTTGGATCAAATTTCTTCCAACTTTGCTGCTTTCAAGGTACTTGAAGCTTCATATACTTATTTTATTAACTGCAAGGGTCTAAAAGTTGGTAACGATTTGATAGTTTCATGTGTATTTTGATGAATGATATCCACAATGAGAACCAGCATTTCTTTCACTAATAGTATTTTAGCTGTAAACAACTGTGCATACTAATGGAACGTTAAACTCACCATGGCAATTTACTTGGTTTATTTGGTTATGGAATATTATGATGCTGGATGCTTAGATGTAGCAATACCCAATGTTATGTTGTTGAATGCTATCAAATGGTGGATTTCAAATGGCCAAACAATCTTTTTACTCTTGGGGCCTATTTGTTAGGACTTCTGTATTAGAAGAACTTATGAATAAATCAAAATGTTCAAGTGGTTTTTATTCCTAGTAGAGTGTGCTTAAAAACTGCTGAAACATAGATATGAGTTGGAAAAGCATGGAGGAGGCAGCTTCTGTCTCCGAGCTAGTTTTTTAAAATACTATAAAGTAAGAGCTACCATATGAGCTGTTTGCAGACCAAACACAAGTATTTTTTGCATGTGAGTGAAGAAGCCCTTCGTTTAAGTGTTTGCAAATAGGCTCTTAATAAATAGTAAACGTTTCCTGCTTTGCAAGACTGTTGTGGTGTCTTGGAAGGCATAATTTTGGTAATTTTTTGTCGGAACAGATCCCAATAACAGGAAATCGAGTAAGGCTGTTTTTTAAATGCCCGACTAAATATAATGCAGAGATTATGCTGTAATGATAATCATGAATTTGTCGGAATTTTCCATGTTAGTTCTATATGTTACTGATTTCTGGTTTCAGTTAAAATTTAGCTGTAGGCATTCCTCAGCCATTGTCTTAGGTTTTCCATTGGACAGCATGGAACTATGCTTCATCCCTAGATATGATTAATGGTGTTTGACATTTTTTTTGTTCTTTTCTGCATGCAGTTTCATGAGAACATCAATCTCTTCTGTCAAGCTCGAAATAATATCCTTTCTATCTTAAATGAGTACGTCCTGGAGTTTCTACCTATATGTCGATTTAGCTTTTCATTCATTTTGAATTATGCGGGACCATTTGCACAGAATTGCTGCATATATGGACTTTTCTGATGTTTACTGCCTGTTTTCCTCATTATCAACTGCATCTTTTTACCGTATTCTTTGTATACTCTTTATTATTTAATGAATCTTGAATGCACTGCCTTGATAAATAACCATCAATTGATTTCTCCTTGTATTTTTTGTCTTTGGTAGTGATTTGTTCTTGATTCCAATCTATCATCTGTATTTTTTAAATCCTGCCAGAATAATCAGAAGAATGCAGCTTCTCTTATACATGCTCTTGACATACACATTCAATGCAACTGCTAAGATCGTTGTTAATATTGAATCCATAATATTCTAAAAAACCTTGTATGAATTGTGTATTACAGCTGTAGTGACATGCCAGAAGTAATGAAGCAGATGCCGCCACTTCCTGTAAAGCTGAATGAAGATTTGGCTAACACCATTCTTCCTCGAACTACCCTACCAAATTAATCTCGAGGTCCTTGTTAGCTTGCTTCAACTTACGATAATTCTGCCTCTTTCGAGTTTGGCCTCTGAAATACATCTACTGCAAATAAGTTGGCTAAGGTCCGGTCAAGTCCGGTTGAAATTTTCATTAAAGTCGTTTCTTCATTATTTTAGTTCAGTTGTTAGCCTGTTGTTTTCTCCCTTTTCTTTCTTCCAGTTGCTTCAGTTCTCCAAGGAACTAGCTTTTGTAGCATCCAATTGCATTCAGTAGCGTAGAATTGATTTTTAGTTTTTGTAAACTTAGTTAGGGTAAGTCCTTGAATGGTTTTGGAAGTGCTGTCGAGGAAATAATGTTTGTTCTTCTAAATCTACTGTTAATAATTGTCAGGTCAACACACGTTTTGTAGCCCTTGCTGTCACTGTTATTATACAAAAAGAAGAATTGATATGGTTGTGACTCTGTACATGAAGAGAGGCGATATATGTATTTGCCTGGAATTTGGAATTAAGAAACTTCAAATGACAGGATACCGGAGCGTCCAATGGTTGTGTAAAGTCACGTTACGCTACTCAACTTCATTTTCCTACCTTATCGAATTTACAAAGACAAAATTTAGTGTTGGTAAATAGTTGCGTAGCCATAAATTTTCTTGATTAGAACAAAATTTGGATCTGTCATGGGTGAAATTTCACGAATCGTAGCCATCTCCGTTTGCTGGATGGGATTCTCACCCGACGGGCGAATGGTGGGCTCGAGTTGGTTGGGTAGCCGATAGCACACTTAACATGAAAAAGTACTATCTTGGGGGCAATCGTCAGATGCCGTGACACCGGAAACTTCCAACAGGAGTCGACAAATCTCAAACTCATCGATTCAAGGGGTGCAAAATCGAATTTACATGGCTTTCCAAATGATCTACGACAAGCCCACCGTGCTTCTGCTTTACTTGGTCGGACCGCAGGGGCGGTTGCCCGTCTCATCCAATTACGCACTCGTCGACCATCAAGATAGGATCTGCACTTCCTTGAACTACGCTACCGATAAAATATTATTCATGCCAAGTAAATGTGGGATACTAAATTGTGATCTAAAAGGTTACAAGTTAAAATATAGCTACTGCATAGAGCATATGCCAAGTTCATATTTTTGTAAATTTAAATTTATTTATATTTTTTTCGTAAGAAGTTTTGGAGTTATCAATTTATATTTTGATTGATCAATTTTTATTTTACTTTAAAATTATTAAATTTAATGAAAAAATAGTAAAAAAAATCTAGGCATCCATTAAATTTATAAAATATAATTTTTCTAAGGTTTCACATATTATATAATATAGTAAGATTATACACTACTAGGGGGACTTGATAAATGATTGATTCTTTATTGGAAAAAATGTTTAGTAAGAGTAGGCATGGATGGCTTCATATCGTGGTGGATGGTCACATAAGCGTTAATCCATTGTCAATAAATTAAATATGTGCATACTTAACATCATTTGACTAATAAAAAGAGAGGGTAATTTTTAAAATTCTTAAAATAGTGAACCATAATAATATTTTCAAGTATATTTGAGTATATTCAAATATATTTAAAAAGGTTAAAAAATTAAACAAATTATTTTGTTCAATAATCCGTCTTATAAACATTTCCGTCGAATATATACTATCATAGAAATATATATTAAAACAATTATGTGGCTAAGATGTCATTGGAAGACTGGTTCAATAATTTGGCTTAGTGGGGAAGGTTATATTTAATTTGACTTCAATTAAAGGCAATGCGGTTAGTGTATAATTGGAGAGTTAAGGAGAACTAATCATACCTTCAGTACACATGTTTAATGAATTTTGTTTCCAAACTTAACTTCTGAAGTTACATTTCAACATACTAATAAATTATGATTTTATTTTTAGAAAATAAGTTGTTCTACCGAGTTTTTTGTTTGTCAGTTGGCCTTTTGAGAGAAGATATCACCGATCTATGTCTGTTCGATGAGTTAATATGATCTATACGTATAATGAGAAGTAATATTTTTACCATAAAACTAATATTTTTTCTTGAATCGGGTTGAGTCGAATATCTCTCTCACAAAATTAATTAATGAGACAGTTTCACAAGAATTTTTGTGTTTATTTATGTTATAATAAGTATGATAAAGCTCTAGTATAAATTACTATTCCTTCTGTTCTTTTGTTTTTTTTTTTAATGCTTTTTGAACATTGTATGTTGTTGCCAAGCACATTTACTTAATCAAAAACGATAAATCAATCAATTAATTATGCAAATAACCCGCCTAAAAGTTGATTATGTAACTAAGTAATTCTTATTTTTAAGATATATTGTGGTTTGTTCATTCATTTTTTTTATAAAAAAAATCTATACAATTTACCAAATATTCAACGAAAATATTAGGTTTAAGGATAAAAAAGTTTGAAGGAGCAAAATATAGCATTAAAATAGGGGGTAATTAATATGTAATGTATTTAGTATTAAACAAAACTTAGCTCGAGCTCTAGATATTATTATAAAAATCAAATTTAGTACAAGTTGTGGTCTAGTCAAGTACTATAATATAGTATTTTAATGATGAAATTTAGCCTTGTGAAATTGTCTTTTTATCACATATTACCTAGTAATTGATATATCATAGCTTAGACTTTGTATCATATTTCAACTAGAAATAATGAACAAATTTATGGACTTGATATGGGTTAAAATGAGGCGTGGATTTAAAATATTGAATCAGGAATTTGCACAAGTTTTGCATCATCGTTATTAATACTTAATTATCTTGAACATGCATCATATGATATCGATCATAATTCACGATATATCTATGATTCGATATACTGTTCTAATTTCTATTTCATGAGATGAAGTGAATGATATTTTTCCCACCTCTAACCATCTTATATTCATTAACATATTTTTGTTTGTCTTTCTTTTTAAAATTTAATTTTTTAAAGCTAGGTTGCTGTGAAAGAATCTAAGTTGAGAAATCTCTCATAGCGACCGAGCTCTTAGCTATGGCCTCGCCCCAATTAGGCTCGCCTACTAGCTTAGAGAGGGCATGACAATTGTCGAAGACTTTGCCTAGTGAACCCTAAACGTGTGGTCCCCTACCTTCCATGTATGATACCTACTTCATACATGTGTGGTATCATTTTTTTTCTATAAATATTAAGTTTGAGAATTTCAGTACTCTTTATTATATTGATATTTTGGCAGTGCTCTCGACTGTCTTCTTAAATATATTTCGTCTCTGGTTTGAGCGTAAGGAAGGCTACATCGGGAAAACTTCTCAACCTCTTTCTAATACTCTATTGATGGTTTCAAACTCATTTCAAAATTGATATTGTTGTTCGGGTCAATTTCACATATAAGAGAATGATCATCTAGTTTTAATCAATATCAAATTATTATTATCACATTGATATCAAATTTATAGTTTGATAAGAAAAGGCAATCATGTCATTCACACTAGTATACTGATGCACACAGTGTACTGATGCACGCTTGTACGATATTTTTTATAATTCATTTGATTTATATTTAAATGAGATTCAAAATGTAATTATAAGAAATATTGAGAGATTATACTACAATTTTGGTGAATTTGTCCATAATGAAAGGGCAAAAATAGATATATATATATTTTGATGTCCTTAACGATTTCTATCATGTCCTCAATTTTAATAAGATAGAATATATAATAATTACAAATATGTAGAAAATTATGGGTTTTTAAGCAAATATGAGATAAGTGCCCGATCTAATGAAGTATTAAATTTAAATGAGGGAAAAAAAATGAAGTTGGAATCCATCAGGGAGAAGAACTCGGGGAACGGATGTTGTTAGAAAACCCTAATCGAATTTTGTCTCCTCTCTTTCAAAATTTCATGTAATAACAGTCACCAAATTCCATATTTCTCCTCTGCACGCTCTGTTTGGACGCGTACAATTTCGAATTCATTTTCTCATAGCATAATCCATGTCCCAGGTTGTAGAATTTTCGGTGATTTCTGTGATCGGGCGGGTGTAATCGAGTTCAAATTGATTTATCTGAACTAATTTTTTGCTCCGATTCCTTTGAAATTTGGGATCCGGCTATTATCTACGGTTGCGTTGCTTGCTGAGGCTATATTTGTTTTAGATCTACCGTTGCTGGTGCAGTGTTGGTTTGATTTGACGAATGGATGACCTGGATACGCTTGCTCGAGATTTCGGGTTTGGGCCTCGAGGAAAATCAAACCCTATGAGGTCCGATTCGGCCGATCGTTCCCGTCCTGCCGCTCAATCATCCTTTGACGATCCATTGTTCGACGACGTCTTTGGGGGCCCCTCCAAGTACTCTCCCAGCTTAAAGTCAAATGCTAATAGCAACAAGCAATCGGCTATGAGTGATTTCGATTATGATTCAATTTTCAAATCTTCGGAGCAAAAGAGCAACAATAGCAATAGTAAGAAATCGTCGTTGCCTGTGTACGATAAGCCTGTATACGATGATGACATATTTGATGGGTTGCCAGGGTTGAAGAGCAAACCTGCATCTACAACGGCGAAGTTTGATACTGACTCTTTGGGTATAAATAAGAGCAAAAATGATCATACTGATTTTGATGATCTATTGGGGAACTTGAGGAGAAATGAAAAGGTTGGCCAGAGCAACAAAAGCAGTTCTGCCAAGAAAACCTCAGCTCCACAAAGTTTTGACGATTTGTTAGACGGGTTTGGGAGCAGCACTTCTGCTACTGGCGACAGGTACTATTTTATTTTGTAGTGTTTGCTAATGATGAACGGTTTAGTAGTTTGTTTTCTAGTTATTAATATGCTGATCTCGAATCGATTGTGTTAGTTTGGGAAATGTAGTTAAATGCTTGTCATTAGATGAATACAAAATTGTGATGAAGTTAATCCAATGTCCTCTGATGTGATAGTAGGCTGTAACGTATAACATTTGTTTGTGACATGACTATTGACATTTATATAAATATATTGGTACTAGTAACTTATGTAGAGTGATTGACAGATCTTTGGTAACGGGATTAATGATACTTCATACTTAGTTCTAATACACTTCTTGCATTAGCATGCCAAACATTTCCAAAGGCATAGCATATGCAAGTAGTATATATGAACAAGTGATGAAAATCTTTTTTGGTCTCTCCTCGAAATATTTTTGCCACGTTGAAGTTGTTCGTTTGTAGTGCCCATGCTAATGGCTTAAGCAACTTAGAAGTTTGATATTTTTGGATTCCCTGACTGCTGGCAATGCAAAGATAGATGTATTCTTATTCCTTATAGTGAGTCTGAGGTCTATAATTAGAGCTTATTGAAGTAAATAGCCTCTCCCCTTCCTTTTCTTTATTTAGCATGTAACAAATGCCCAAGTTTTCTGAGATAACTAAATTATAATCTTAATCAATTTACCTTTGTTTTTATGCATTGTTCTATAAACTTGTTATTCGACAATGTTCTAATAGTAATTTGATGGTGGTGTAGATCTCCACTAGAGATATCCATAGGAATTAAGTATTGTAAGTTGGTGGATAGATTGATGAGTATTAAGTCTGTTGATTTGTGCTGATATTTGGTTCATATTTCAGCCATGATACTATGTGCTCCTATCCTAGAGCAGTTGGTAAAAATAGAGGAAATTAAAACAGGTTGCCGCCCTATGGGTTTTGGATCTGGATTCTGGTGGACATTGAAATGGTGATGTGAGCTGAAAAGAAGGAAATTAAAGAGTCTGAATTTTGAGATGTGATTCTGGGATAAAATGGTTCTCTATTGATAAGATCACTTCTGCTTTGGCAGTAAACTAATTTGATGGCGTGCTAAATTGTTGTTTGTCTAGTATGTCCGAGGTTGATAGGTTTGTATGTAATCATTGTAGTTGAATATCCACCTTCATTTTTCGTTGCAGTTGGGTCCTAAAATTCAAACTCTTAACCATTTAGTTGCAACTATTTTTAATCTAAGAGTGAATACTTCTAAGTTCTCTAATTTTGTTTGGCTGTTGATATTTTGTTTTATATTTGTAATCTGCATTTGAAATTGTAGTGGGGAGACAAATAACTCCGTACTGGTGAATCATAAGATACATTTCATTTTTTAAGTATTCACTTCAATAGAGAACTTCCAACATTTCTGTTCCATTCTGTGAACAGACCGATACCAGAGTCTGCTTGGGGCTCTGTACCAGCTTCAGGTTCAAAGCAAAGGCCTGATGTAGCGGATGATCCATTTGTCATTTTAGAATCAACTTCAGCTAAAGGTTCTTCATCATCCAGGTTATTTACAGATCCTCTGGAGGAAACCAGTAAGTCTGAAAACTCTAGGAGTACAAGAGCTGAAGTCACATCCGGTAGTGGTAAAGCATTTGATGACTTAGATCCCCTCAATAATTTCGGAAACTCTATGCACACATACTCCACCGAAAGAGAAATTGGAGGGAAGGATGTCAGTCCTCCGAGATCAACAAAATCACAAACTGGTACAACCAGAGAGCAGAAGGGAAACACTTCTTTTGGGTATTCAGAAAGCGATATGGAAAAGAAAGTTCCTCTTGACCACTTCCAGGAACCTCCCTTGTTTGATGTGCCAAATGCTTCAGCTGATTTCCAGAAATCTTTTGGTCAAACTGCTTCATCTCCCGTATACTATGAAACAGGCGCAGAGTTTGATATGTCTTATTCATCATCAGGGCAGGGACAACAATCCGATGAAATATGGTTAACTGTATCAGAGATCCCCCTTTTCACGCAACCAACAAATGCTCCGCCTCCATCACGACCTCCTCCACCTATACCTCGACAAGCTATAAGATCGGAAACAAGTTACTTTTCTTCAAGCTCAAACAAGAAGAATGGTGATTTCTTTTCATCTCCAAGTTACCCTCAGTATTCTCAAAGTCCTAAGCTCACTCCTTCTGCTGCCCAGGGTAAAACAGTTTCACAATTTGATGAACTTGAGGATTTTGCGAAGGGTTTCCCCAGATACGGTGTTGACGAAAGCACCAATCTTCATTCCAATGAAGAAGCAAATACATTCTCTGCAGCTGCTGCATCTGCAGCTGCTATGAAGGATGCTATGGATAAAGCCGAGGCTAAATTTCGATATGCTAAGGAAGTACGTGAAAGAGAATACGCGAAGGGTGCGAAAAGTAAGGAATCGGTGCAGATGGAAAAAGAGGAACAAGATTGGCAGGATGGAGAACTCGGGGAAACCCAGGAGAGGGTGGACCATGAAAGGAAACAAAAGGAAGATGAAGAGAGAGAAAAGAGGAGACTTGAGAGGGAGAGGGAGATTGAAAGGGAGAAGGCAAGACAAGCCGTGGAAAGGGCTACTAGGGAAGCACGTGAACGAGCAGCAGCTGAGGCACGTGCAAGAGCAGCTTCTGAGGCTCGGCTTAAAACTGAAAGAGCAGCAGTTCAGAGGGTACAAGCTGAGGCCCGGGAAAGAGCTGCTGCAGAAGCTAAAGACAGAGCAGAAAAGGCCGCTGCAGAAGCCCGGGAAAGGGCAACCGCTGTAGAAGCTAAAGAAAGGGCAGAAAGGGCTGCTGCTGAAGCTAGAGAGAGAGCTGCTGCTGCTGAAGCTAGGGAGAGAGCTGAAAGGGCTGCTGCTGAAGCTAGGGACAGAGCTGCTACTGCAGAAGCTAGGGAAAAAGAAATAGCAAATAAAGCTGCTGCGGCAAAGGCTGAAGCCGAAGCTAAACGTCGAACTGAAAGGGCTGCTTTTGAAAGGGCTGCAGCTGAGGCTCGGGAGAGAGCTGTTGTGGATGCCCGAGAAAGGGCAGCCGCAGCTGCAAAAGCAAATCAACGGAAGAATGATAATGATCTCGATTCCTTTTTTGGCATGGGTCGAGCAAGCAGTGCACCAAGAGCACGAGAAAATTCAACTGTAAGTGCTTTTGCTGATAATGGGAGATATTTAACACCAGTTTTCTCTTAAATTCATGTGATTTTATTGTACATGATCAAGGTTTCTGTTATTAATTTGTCCTGTTTTTGTTCAGGATTCAATGTTCAATCAGCAATTTCCGTACAAGGGAGCATCTGAAGCTACAAAGAAGACATCCAGTGGCGTCTCATCCAATATTAAGAGAGCTTCATCCACTACTAATATCATCGATGATCTATCTTCGATTTTTGGAGGTATGTTGACTTTAGCATAATGTTTAGCGTCAAAATGTCGTGGAACATGTGTAGTTTTTGATTTCCTATGCTGGTCTCCGAATGATTTTTCTCTCGAAGCTGCCCCATCATCTGGAGAATTCCAAGAGATCGAAGGTGAAACTGATGAAAGACGAAGAGCTAGATGGGAGCGCGAACAACGCACTCATGAGCGAGCGGTATGTTTGTCATATTATATGACAATTTTATTTATTCACTTTTGTATTTAGCAGTTCCTGTTGTTTGATCTTCTACATGCGTTGTTTCATCGCAATTATATTATCCGGGTTCCACACTTTCCCAGACCCAAGCACTGGCTGAGAAGAATAAGCGGGACATTCAAGCTCAAAGGGATCAGGAAGAAAGACATGTAAGTTCCTGGAGAACGGTCAATGCGATTTGTGGTTATGACTTAGGGCTATTTATGACATTTTGTATTTTCATCGAAATTCTATTGGTTTGTGTACATAAGATGGACGTGATCTCTAATCAACCATGAACCAACTATTACTTATCATTTCATACCTTCATCCTGCACATGGCGCCGCATTGTCCGTGGCGCTTTTACATTCTGATAGCACAATGTTTCTTTTAATGCTGTCTTTTATTATGATGTTAAGTTAAAAATCAGTTTTTGTTGGAATGACGAACGACGAAATAAACTTTGTTTAACCTCAGGCTGTACATTAGTTTTGGCTCTAAGCTAGCCCAGATCTCATTTCAAGTTGAAGATGCTTCAGTCGATTTATCTGAATGCAGTTCATATGGTGACCATAGTGTTATCTGTATAACCTGGGACTTTCTTGTTTACAGAGGATTGCTGAAACACTAGATATTGAAATCAAACGTTGGGCTGCTGGCAAAGAAGGAAATTTACGTGCTCTTCTGTCAACTTTGCAATATGTGCGTCCAAATTTCTTCTTTACGTACAGAATCTGACACTATCTAGTAGCAGAAGTTCAATTCGGCTTTGGTTCTCACAGATATCTGAGTATTTCTTGACTTTGAAATCGAATCTGGGTTTTAAATTTCATTTTTTTTAAGAAAAAAAATATTCATCCTGCTCTTATAAACTCGTGAACTGTTGTCTGGATGTGTAGGTGCTCTGGCCTGAATGTGGCTGGCAGCCCGTTTCATTGACAGATTTGATCATGGGTGCCTCTGTCAAAAAAGTATATCGGAAAGCTACTCTTTGCATTCATCCTGACAAGGTGCAGCAAAAGGGCGCTACTCTCCAACAGAAGTATATTGCAGAGAAGGTTTTTGATCTGCTCAAGGTAATATTTGAATATTCTTATTTTAAAAAGTTTTTCTTTTTACTTCTTCATTATGCGCACGCGCGGCTATCGATTCTTAAGTCCAAGGATGGTGAAATATGAAATAATATTGTTTCAGCAAAGCTTTATCAATAGGCATCTGTGATATGTGACATATGTCAATCGGTACTTTTATGTGTCAATAATCAATTTTAGTTATGCAAACATTATCTCAAAATCTATTTAATCTTTACCGTGTAAATGATCCTTGAAAAATTATGATGAGTCAAAATCGAAAATCTTTTATGAAGTTGTAATAACTTTTACATATGTCATTCTTTAAAATGTTAGCGTAAATTTGCATATAAAATGCATGCGAATATGAATTTTACTTTAGTTACACATTTATGGTAAGCAAATTTAATTATTTTGTCTAAATATCCTAAACTGAATACTTTGGTGTGAAATTTCAATTTGGACTATTTTGGCGGAAAGGGCGAAAGGTGATTGTTGGAGAACTGATGTGTAATTAAAATCGTCTATCACGTTATCACATACATGAAGGGCTGAAAATATTATAGGCCATGAGACGACAAAAATGAAACCTTTTGTTTTTGAAATATTTCTATGCCAATTTATGAGTGCGCATCATCTTTGAGGGTGTCATTAATTTGAGTTTAATCTGAGCCAAAATAGGAGGCCTGGAATAAGTTCAACTCAGAGGAGCTCTTCTAAATGGTGTCACAAATTCTCTATCTTTAAACTGCTGCTACCTCCCAACCATTTGATGGAAATAACCCCGGACTCATCTCAAAACGTATGCGTGCTTTCAACGCACCAAGGTATTGTGCATTTTTGGTCCTTCAAAAGTGATGATTGTAAATCGGGACCTTTGTGCCGCTATATTTTCGATTGGTTTGTACATTTGTTCGGAATGTATATTGTTGTCTATGCCATTGATAAGAATGAAGCATCTTGAGCCATATAGCATTTACTCAAATATCTTGTAATACAATGTAATGATTTATTTAATTGCTTTTCTCATATACCTGAGGTGATTGGTTTTTTTTTTTTGCTACGGTTTTTGTTTAGCACTTGAAATATCAAAATACAAATTGTATTAGGGTTATATTACTTGTTAGGTTGTGGCTCTCTTCTTTTCCTTGATTCTATTGTTTCTTGTTTAGTTCTTTTGTTTTTTTAAAAAAATTTGTTTGGGTGTGGCAAATTTGTGATAAAAATATCATTAACCAGTGCAAACCAAGCATTAGATTATGGTTTCTCAAGCTCCAAATCATGGGAAAAATTCAAGAAAAATAAACCCACACACAATGAACTCGAAAGAACAAAACCCCCTAAAATGTCCCTGTTTCAATCTTCATGAAGCAACATTTCTAAGACAACAAAAATTAGAGCATATTTCGGCAGGACAAATTAATATTGAAGCCAAGCACGGGTAGGCAAAAGATCAAGATTGCAATAGCAGATATCAACAATAATAAAATATAATTATTTTCCTCTATTAATCTATTAAAATTGTTTTTTATTTTTTTTGCTACTCAAAACAAAATATTGTTTTAAAAATAAATAGGCTTCATTATCTTGACCAAAACAAAATTGAATCGTTGAAGGGACTCAGTACTTACGGTCCTAAAAAGCGCCAGGTTGGAAATTGCAATCAAATTAATAGATCGAAAACCCCCCATTTTTCTCCTCTTCTCCACGATTTCGACTTCCGGTGGCGGTGCTGTCGGCGGTGGCGGTAAATTTGAAGAATTGGACGGAGAATGCTGGAAAACCTGAGCGTTGATTCTTCGGCAGCCGCCGCCAATATTGCCACCGTCAAGCGCTACGCCCCACCTAATCAGCGGTACGAAGAACTAGTTGGATTCTTGTACCTCTCATATTTTCGTTTATTTTCGCTCTCTTGTTTTTTTGGGCGGTCTTTAAGAAGTTGGGAATTATTTACTGGATTGATTTCATGCAGGAATCGGTTGCTCGGCAGACGCAAGTCCGGAGGAGGTAGTTGGATGGAAGTGTAGATTACGTTTTATTTTTGGCCTAATTACGGATTTTCTGTCTTACTCCGTGTCTCAAGCGACCACATTCTTCTTATGCAGTTTTATTGTAGTTTTACGCATATTTTTAATTTTTGTTCTGATCGTTTAACTTAATTGTATTGCTCAAGTACAACTGTGTCTCAATCTGATTCGTGTAACTTTCATATGTTCAATACTTGGAAGTTTCATCTTTTGGTAATTTCTTTGATTATTTCTTGACCATCCTTCCTCTTTTTGATTCAATCTCGAAAGCCAGAGTTATGGAATACATCAGTGCAAAAAAACTTGATCTTTTGTGTCTTATCAAATATCTTGCGAACCAGCTTATTATTCGGTAGTCGTGCAATTGGTGTGAGGATTCTAAAGGCCAACCCATTTTTTAAGCCAACTGTACTATGGAAGAACAGACGCCATTTAATTTCCACCAACAGCACCGACTTTGCTGATGGGTTGAATAGTTTCCATGGAACATCTACTCCAGTAGAATTAGGGGTTGGTTGGGTGGGTTAAAAAAATTAAATTCATAACTCTGACCCGAGATACTGATTGGGTGATAGGGCATTAGAATATGATGTAGTTTATCTAATTTAAGGATACTTCATCTGACTCAAGGTATGCAACTAGAATTGCGTAGATCAATTCTTTTACAGATGTCTTTCGTCATGAAACTTTTGATGATGTGATTCTACAGATCGACTAGAACGGGCAAACACGTATGCTAATGATGGAGAGAGAAACCACATTAGTTCTACGAAAACTAATTCTACGGTCGATCATGGAGATGCTGGTGCTAACAAACGTTCTGGTGAAAGTCATCGCTCGAGACTAATTCCTTTACACGGATGCTCAAACAGTGAAGCTTTTCAGCTTTTGAACAATCGTATGTTTCTTTCAATTATTGTTTTCTGGAATTACATGTGTTTTGAATATTTCCTGCTATCATTCAAAGTAAGACGAAGTAGAGAGATGGAATAACTACAGTGTCATCATCTATTCATGGAAATGAGCCTTGGTTTGCTTAATTGTTGAAGACTTTCCCATATCAAAAACACTTCCTCATTTAATCTGTCACATGGATCTCATATCATATGCATAACATGCACCGCTGCTTATTGTAGGTCTTTTGGTCTTATCTATGTGATTTTGAGAACCAGAAAATAGAGTTCTGGTCAGCATTATGTTTTAAACCGCATTTAATACAGGTGTTATTGTATGTACAACTAATTGTTGGACTCTATTTCCAGAGAGCAGAGTTGTCAGGAGTTTTCCATGTTCTTGCATGCATAGATATACCTGTCGTTGATTGGAAATAAAATTAGGCATATGCAACTTGTGGATTAGCTCTACTGCCTTTGTTTTTAGTTGCTTCTGGAGCCAATTTTGGTGCTGCATTCTTAAGTGTCTAAAAGGGTACCAGGTTTGATCATTTCACTATCCAACTTTAACTTCTTGGTGCAGGTTGGACAGCTGCTATGAGTGCATACAACAATTTGCCTGAAGATTCAGTCGGTGAGTTCACGAACGCTGAATATATTTATTGGCATAAATGTTTATGCATGTGCATTAATTCTTCTCATGTGAAAATATGTTAGGGCTAATTTTCCAATCTATCATATGTTTTCAACCAAAAGTGAAGTCAAGCAATTTCCTTTTCTGTTTAATTTGTTAATTTGATGTTTGAACGTGTTCTGGAAATAAGGTATGGTAATAATATGTTTCTTTAATTGCTATGCAAAGTCAGAGATTTAGTGAGTTGGTCTATTTTGGAAACCTCGTAATTATTTCAGTTTCTTTCAAGAATTTTTAGTTTCACTGTGCGTTTGAGAGCCTCGGAAATTTCAGTAAATGTCAAATAATCAGTCACTGCTTTGTGAATTAGAATTTACATTTTTATCTCAGCTTAAGTTGAAGTTTTGATGTCAATGGTCATGCATTTTACTTGTAATGACCAGGAATAGTTTTTCCTTCTGATTTCTTCCATCCAGTAACCACCGAAGCTGTGGGGAGAAATGGGTGTGAAAGGTTAAGCGTAGCTTGACTATGCCTAAAAATGAGCTTTTTTATCTTGGGAAGTTGTACGTTATGTTTTCTTTAGAATACAGAATGCAATCGAAGTATAGTTTTGAGAACTAACATGGGAAAGTGATATTTTTACCTCTTCTTTTGGCAATAGTTGTATTTCAATTTAAGAGCAATTATTTTTTTATGGAATCATAGATCAATGTGATTCTATCCATTTGAAAATTATCTATGGTACTTTCTAATTTTTGTTCTGGTTCCTGCATTCAAAGTTTTGAAATATACATCATTAGGAATTGGCCAACCGAGTATTTATTAGTGGGGCTCCATCTAATTACCTGAGGCTCACATACCGTATTTTAGAATCTACCTTGTACCAACCTGTGAGGCTGTAACAGATCTTTACAGTCTCGTCATATAAATATCAGCTCAACATTCTGTTATTATCACTTTCAACGTGCTTCGATCATTTAATAGATATTATGATTATCAAGGTTGGACACGTGCTTTTTATGAAGAAACTTAGTTGTTCTCATTATTTGGTAACTTATTTTCTGAAATCTTTCATTTTTATCCCACTGCCGTGTTGATGTGGTTGACATTTTTTCTTGTGCGTACTAGAAAGGCCAGTTTTGTACACAAAGAAGAGTGCATCAGCCTTGGGCCAAGCATTTCTTCCTCATATGGTATGATGGAATATGTTCTTGCAATCGTTCATTATCACTACCCTTTCATACTTCAACTCCAACCCGAAGATAAAAAAACTCCATCCGCCTTTCTCATGGAGTATTGATGGTTGTTTACTTGTTTCAGATAATCCAGCCAACTGTTTCTAGTGGTTTGCAAAGGGATTTCTTGAGCGAACTCCGACAGGCAATGAACAATGCAAATTCTGGTAAACACTAAAACCAGTGAAGATTGTGTAATGGTGATAAACTTGAATTTGGTGGATTCAGGAGCTTTTGAGCCATTGAATTTGTCTCTCTGCTTGTTTACCTTTGTGTCACGTTCTGATGTAATTTATCTGCACAAATCTCGAATGTCTATCCATATCATGTGCTTATGTATTATTAATGGAGGGTTTTGTTTTGAAGAATCTGTTAAGTGTGCTACAAAATATTTGTTTTGATCTTTCTCTGTTAAACCTTTTATCCATAATTCACTACAATTTAGTAGTTTATGACTTTCTTGGTCACGGATCCAAAAGTGAGATTCACTTTTGCCACATACAATTTTGATTATTTAAAATTCTTTCCCAAAATTGGTACGCTGTTAGTTAATTTTTGCTGCATCTAAAATCTCACAAATATAAGTTGTTTCAAATCAAATAAGTTGTAAATCCTTTTATCTAGAATTTATGTCGGACTTTTAAATTTCATCCATTAGGTTTTATTAAGATTTAAACTTAGATATATTCTTTGTTTGTTGTATAGAAGCTCTTTTTAATCTATATGCTATGTATGTTAAAGTAACTAATAATATTTAAAAAGTAGGTTTCATGTGATATGGATCAACATATGAGATGAGTCGACTCAATTTAGACTAGAAATGAAAATAATATTTTTGATAGGATCGAGTCAGATGAAAGATCTGTCTCATAAAACATAAAAATAGTATTTTTTTTATGAGTTGATTCGGATGAAAGATCTATCTTGCAAAATTAATTTGTGAAACAGTCTCATATGAATTTTTGTGATATTAAAATAGTTGGAAATATATGTTACCTTGTAATCTTGGATATAGTAAAATAGTTGGAATTATATTTTACCTTGGAATCTTGGATATAGTTTTTAAATTTCAAACCTATTTAAATTGTTTGATATTTTTACTATATTACATTATTGTTTATATACTTTTATTTCTTTTCAAAATCTATTTCTTCATACATAATGTATTCAACAGTCAATTTATATATGTTTTGAGTATGATATATTATCATTGTTTTATCTAATATCGTGAGATACATCGTAAATCTAGAAATTGAGAGATTAAATTCACCACATGTCTTTTTGTCAAATTTAATATAGGAACTTGAATTTTTTAAGTTAAATTTCTATTTTATTTAATTATAGTAATATAAAAAATTTGGAAGAAAGATAATAATTGTTGTCCAGCCCCTCGATTATCACCGACATATTAAATTTTGGACAAGGCTCGTTTTAAGACATAATTATAAAAAAAAAATTCAGCTATAAAAACAGAAATGGGACATATCACTAATTTTTGAATTGTTAATTAAAAATAAAAATAAACATATGTAAAGTGGACCGAACCCTTATTGCCTTATTGGGTTTAGGGTTTTAATCGAGGAGAGGTTTTGTCTGGGCAGCAGAAGAAAAGAAATCAACTTTTATAGATCTTCTTCTCAAATTCAGGAAATTTTTTGAGACCATGGCGACTGTAATTCCTCCGTCGACTGCCGCAGCTCCCACGCCGCCGTCGAATCCAACCTCCACGGAGCAGAAGAAAGTAGATTACTTAGATTTGCCTTGCCCCATTCCGTATGAGGAAATTCATCGCGAAGCTTTTAGTCAGTTTTTTATTGTCATACTCATCCGTCTTTTTCATGTTTGTTTTTTGTTGTTTTAGATAGCGAATCTAATCTAATATTTTAAAAAAGGTCTTGTTTTTAAAAATGCTGAGCTTGTTTATTGTTATTGACAGTGTCCTTGAAGCCAGAGCTTTTTGAGGGAATGCGTTTTGATTTCACGAAAGGACTAAACCAGAACTTTTCTCTCAGTCATAGGTGGCTCGGTTGTTTATTCTCTACATCATTTCTGTTTTTGTTTTTTTGGTGTCTTTCTTTGCTATGCTGCGGCTTATGTGAAATTTGGTGTGTAATTGACATCAGTGTGATGATGGGACCAACAGAGATTCCTTCTCAATCATCTGACACTATTAAAATCCCCACAGCTCATTATGAATTTGGTGCTAACTTTATAGACCCAAAGGTGCATTACTGATTTACTCCTCATTTCCAATTTATAGCGAGATTACGTGGTATGACCGTGGTAAAGTTACTTGTTTTTTCTCAGTTGATGCTTTTTGGAAGGGTGATGACAGATGGTAGACTAAATGCAAGATTAAAGTGTGATTTGTCTGAGAACCTTACACTTAAGGGAAATGCTCAAGTATGCAGACTTGCTGTTTGCTTATATATCTGTTCATATCTTGAAGTCAAGCAATAATCGATCTTTCTTTTTGTAGCTTACGAATGAGCCACATATGTCACACGGCATGTTCAATTTTGATTATAAGGTAAATAAGCTTATCGAACATTTGAATAATTTTTGGATAGCGATGTTTTTGTGTTGCTATGGAGTCCTGATCTATTCTGTTCACTAATGGATTTAAATTTTGGTTCGTTCAGTTCCATACTCCTCACTGGCCAAGAGTACAATAAATGTCAGTGTTTTGTTGAATAAAAGAGTTGATGTTAAATTGTTTATAGTATGCCAAATAATGTGCAGGGATCTGACTATAGGACTCAGTTTCAAGTAGGAAATGGTGCTTTATTTGGTGCAAGCTACATTCAGGTGAATGATTTGATTCTATGCTATACGTAAAAGAATGAGTGGCATTCATGGTCATCAAATGTGGGTTTCCTATTATATGCTTTTTTAAGAATGGTTAAATAAACTATAATTTTATCCTGAAAAATAATATAATAAAGTGAAAATACAAAATAATATTTTAAAAACTTGTAGAAACGTAATTACACTATATAAAAATCTAATATACTTAAAATTATATTCTTTATTAAAATTTAATATATAGGCGCTGATTGTGTGCCAAAGGATACTAGTATGTATTATTGTTGATGCAACTTAGAAAACTAGGAAGCACTTTTGACTGGAGAAAGTAACAGTTTGTGAAATATGAGGGAGAGTGAGAAAACCCGAAGAAAATAGTGATATTAGCTTCAACAAGGAATTATGGAAATAAATAAATAAATAAATGGATATTTAAAGAGATGTAAGGCTTGGTATCTCATATGGGAGAACATCAAAGAATGAGTTGAACTTTGGGCACAACTGGACAATGATCTCAAAGAAATTCCGTCTTGTTCTTTATTAATCGGATGACAACCTTTATAGCTTAAGTCAATTACTGTAATCCTTTTCATTCTTGAAAGTTCATGTCCTCTCAGATGTATCTCTCGACTCTTTTATGTGGTTGCAATGATTGATTCCAGAATGAAAAATATTAAAGATGTTTTGCATTTATAGAGGATTGAATTTTTAGTCAATGATTATTTTTTCAGAGCGTGACTCCTCATTTATCATTGGGTGGGGAAGTATTCTGGGCTGGTCAACATAGAAAATCTGGGATTGGCTATGCTGCACGTTACAACACCGACAAGATGGTACTATTTATTGGGTCTTTCTTCAAACACATGCTTTGGTTTGAGACTTTTCATTTCAGTTTCGTTTCCAACTTTTTTCTTGTAGTTTCACAATTAATTTAATTGAAGTCTTGGTTTGTATTTATTGCCTGGAATTTTATGCTGGCATAAATGTCATTCAGTAGATTTAAAGGCTAGAGTTGTAGGGATACTAAAACTCGAATCTTAGAACTTTAGCACTTGCCTACGTATAAGGGAAGAGAAGTGGCCTTGCACATCATACATTATTCTTGTATCTTGTCTATAATTGAGCAATGCTCCTCTATTCTGTGTGTAATAGCTGAGTAACGTTCATGGATGAAATAGGCATTATTTTGTTGTTTTTTAATCAAAATTGAATGAATGCTTACAAGTAACAAGAATAACAGACCTTTGACCCTGTGAATTAAATGAAAAACACCAGTTGATTTGGCGGAGAAACAAGCATATGGTAATCAATGAATTTCAGCCAATTGGAACTGCTAGACTTAATTTCAGATGATTAGGACTGCTAATCTGAATTTCATGTGATAAGGACTACCAAATTGTTGTATGGATATTGAAAATAACAATATGTTGCCATAATAGTACCAAACTCGGAAAAGTTTTACTTGTTCTTTTTCTCTGTTGGTGATGCTTGGGCAGAGCGCTTGATTAACTTTTATCTCATGCAGGTTACAACTGCCCAAGTTGCTAGCACGGGAATGGTTGCTCTAGGCTATGTACAAAAAGTATCTGAGAAGGTAACATTAGTGTATAGTCCATAGCATAAGCTTTTACATCTAACCTTTTTGTGCCCGTTTCTTTCTACTGGCAGATCATAAGTCGGTCTTTTACTTTTAGGTTTCTCTAGCATCAGATTTCATGTACAACTATATGTCTAGGGATGCCACGGCCAGCTTTGGTTATGATTATATCCTTCGGCAGGTGATTCTCATTATACTAATTTAAGTATCTTGACTCAAAACTCTGTAGTCTGGTGCTAGTTTCCTGAGCTCAGTGCCCCTTTTTTGTGTGTGTGGATATAATAATTTTAACTTATGTAAGGTGATGACGCGCTTTTTAACTTATCTAAGGTGATGACATATGTGCTTGTAAGAGAGGCTTTGTTATGTTCACGTTGAGAGGCATACTTTATTAAATAGACATTCTTATCAAGAACATGTGAAAAGCCAGTTGGAAATTTTCTGGTGTTTCAACTGTTTGGTTGATGATTAGTATTGCAAGATCACTCACATGTTCATAATGTAAATTAATTTTCTATAGTTAATATGATTTCTTTTGTGTTGCATCGTAAACTAAAGATGAATTTCAGTTTTCGTGCTTGTAGGCATGATGATATACAATTAATATCTTTTTTGTGCATTAGCTTTTTGTTTCCTTTCCTTTTCTCACCTGAAGTTTTTTCAATTTTGTGGCCTATGCATTGTGGGAACATCTGTACATTTTTTTATGCTGGATAGCTTCCTATACCTGTCTTATTGCGAGAGCAGCAGAAATTTGAGAACATATTCCTATTCTCTTAGCATCTGATTTTTACATGTAAAATAGAATCACACCCTTCGGTTTACTGGCAAAACCATGTATCCTTTTTCTAAATAAATTATTTTATTGATGAAAGTGCTCGCTTACTTTCATAATTTTTTATTAATTTCAAGGAGCAATTTGTTATGAGCATTTCAGTCTTGTTGACATTTGCTTGAATTCAAAATTTCAAATGTGCGGCTGTGATGATTAGCTTTCACTTTCTTCTATCGTTTTATATTGTCAACTTACTTTTTACATATGCCTATAGGCAAGTAAAATTCAAATGAATTCTTTATCAATGGGAACATTTTGTTGCAGTAGTGTAGAAACTATGGTGGGTGGATATATAACATAAATCAGAAGCAGGTTTTCTTATACAAAGGCGGCAAATATTGCATTTTCTTCAATATTAGTTAGTTCTGACATTGTGTTACTTGCAAACTCTTGACCTTACGATGGCACTCTTATTTTGATGTTAAGCCTTAAGATATAATTTATGTGGCTAACCAAATGAGTTTACATTAGTTCAAGTGCAGATTAAAAAAATGAATGAGAGAGCTGTTTGGATATGCTGGAAAATAATGCTTCTGTTTTTATGTCAATCATCAACCCTCCGACTTCAATATTTAAATTTGTTTTTGGCTTCCTTAAGTTATTCACAAATTGGCTAACCATTCCTTTGGGAAAAAATGCCATAGCCATCATGGACAGTGTTTTGTTAATGCCATGAATCTGATAACTTTCCACTTTCGTTTTTAGTGAAAATTTCTTGTTAAATGTTAGATATTGGAATGCATTCTGAATCATTCAGTGGTGCTTATCAAGCATGATCCTGTACTGGAAAACCTCGTGCTTTTCAATCGCCAGTGAGGACTTTCTTTCATGATGATTATTTTTAATTTTGAGGAAGAATGAAGGATTTGCAGATTCAACAGAGATGAGCAGTACTTACTAAATACTACTTCAATGAATGTATTGTTATATTTATTTGGTCAAGATTTTTTTAAAAAAAAATTGTGTTTAAGCATATTGTTTTTTATATCGGTCATATCTTACACTTGGCTTAAGCCAAGGTCCTCTGCAACTATCTCCTTGTCTGAGAATTATTATTCATACCATCAGCTGTGAGAATATCTGCATCATTTATGTCGCTTCAATTTATATTAGACTAGAAACACTTGAACTGCTTGTATTACCGAACAAGTAGTCTTGTGCATAAGGTTGGTGTACGCAATGGGCCAAATCCAAACCTTAATACCAATTTAATGTCAATTTATTTTGAATTTTCTTTAACATGTTTGCATCTCTAATGATTGTTAGATCAGAATAGAGATGGATTGAATTCATGACTGGACTCATGCGATCTCGCCATCTAGGCTTTTGAATTTGAACAACATAGTATTATGTTTCAGTTTACTATCTTTAGATACTTTGGATAAAGAAAACACAATTACATCTGTATCCTACTAACATCTCTCTTATCTTTGGCAGTGTCGTTTAAGAGGAAAAATTGATTCCAATGGTGTTGTGGCTGCTTTCCTGGAAGAGCGATTTAATATGGGTCTTAATTTTCTTCTTTCAGCTGAGGTAAGGAATGACCCCACTTCTTCCTTCTGTTTTCTTAGACCTATCTTCATTTCCCTTTGCCATTTCTTCAATTTTCAACATGTTCTGCAATTGTATCTTGCAGATAGATCACCGTAAGAAAGATTACAAGTTCGGATTCGGATTAACTGTTGGAGAATAGAATAGGTACCATATTGATTCTGAGTTTCAATTGTTGTTGCGGGTATCATTTGGGTCGGATGATTCTACTCTTTCTATGAGAATCAAGGAATCGGTTTCGTGCTTTTCTCGAGTAAACATTATTCATTGGCAGCCACAGTTGCTGCTATATTGACTCGAATCAGTTTGTAGTTGAATTTTTACAGGTTGAACTTTTGGTGTTATTCGTTTCCTGGGGCACCGTTGATTTCATCACCTGCTAAAATGCATAAAGATATATATGTTTTTTTTTTATCCAATTAATCGTGTGGTAGCATTAATAAAAAGTGAAAAGCCTTTTGGCGTTTGGGTTATCGTGTTTATTTCATATGTTCCTATGAGAATACTCGTTAGAATTTCCTTCCTTGAATCTTTTTTCTCCATTAATAGTCCCTTGATTACTCATCATGTGATTTAGAGATATACTCGGGATGAGAGGATGAATGATAGATCAATTATACATATATGGATATAATAATTTATAATTATCTTTACTACATTTTGAGCCAATCATCGAATAAAATTAGAATGTATGATCAATTTATTACCAAACAATATTTTAATACTTTTGTAAAAGATTAAATTTATCCCATGTATCTCACTTGTTTTCGAATCTACTATTTGCTCATGCTCTCTCACTTGCACAAGTGATTATGGAATTATAGTTCACTCTTTTTCTGAGGTAAACGGGTCGGGTTCAAGGAAAAATTGGACCCAAACTCGAATCCACTCATCTCATTTTGGATGAATAAAAATTAATTATTTAAATTGAGTGCTTAAGTGAATTAATGTTGTAATAGGAAATCAAAGAAACTCGTAAATTAATGTTGTAATAGGAAATCAAAGAAACTCGTATCACATTGAAAAATCAATCCAATAGAATATTCTTTATACAATTGTGTAATATAAGTAATTACGGTCAAGTCATGTCAAAGTCATACGAGGTGGGGGAGGTGCAACACACCGACGAAGCCCGACTGTGCGCACATGCTCAAGACCGAGATCGAGTCATGCACGTCGCAAAGAGCACATTGATGGAGCAATTCGCAGGTACGCATCAACACGAAAAGCATTTATGTGCCTTTAATCATACAACCCAAAAATTAGGCTCGATGACCTGGAGTGCGGTGGTGTGACAGTTGTACAGTCAGTATACATGTCGCAATGATTTGGTGATGTGGCGAGTGATTGTGTGTTAGTACGATGAGTGTGAGATGACGGTGGTTATGATCTGTTGAATCATGATCTAAAGGGTAATGATGAAGAGGTGTGGTGATTCAAGACTCGTGACATGTGCTGATGTCGTAGTGATTGAGTGATATGTCAAGTGAATAAGTGCCACTAAGACAAGTGAGATGCTAGCGGCTACTATCCAACTTCGAGCAGTTGAATCGTGATCTGAAAGATAACGATCTAGTGTTGTGATAACTCAAGAGTAGGTGCAATCAAGATCGTTGAATGATGATTGCACGGGACGGGTTGATCTAGATCAAGAAGATTAAATTTGAACCATGAAATTAACAATGGTGGTTGAGATTTGTTTGATCTTGGGTTTCATCCAAATATTGTCATAATCATGAAGAGATGCGATCTAATGGTTGTGTCTCACCAAATGAGATGCAATCTACACCATTAGATAAAGATACGACGGATTAGATTAAATCTTATCCAAAAGTCACAATTAATCACGAAAAGGTCACTGCAACCCATGAAAAATATAAATAGACTCATATCTCATAATGAAATAAAGTTAGACTTTCAAAAATTCGAAAATACATACATTTTCATCAACTGCATATTTTTGCATATTATTTTCCTTCTTCATACAGAAAAAGTTTTAAAAATATCATAGAAGTTCTCCCTATTTTTGTGGTTTGGAGTGCCAATCACAAAACACAAGTCGTATTTACGGTTGTCGCATTCCATAATATAAGGGACAAATTTGTCCTAAAGTGATAAAGTCCAACTCTAACATCAATTCACTTTGTGTCTCAGTCTTGTTTCAACGTTTTTTGCAACATCTCTACGATAATTTATCAATAGTTTCTAATTTGCAACACCTACAACACCGACATTAATTATTGTCAAATTCTAAAATATTTTTCTAGGTAGCAAAACTTGTTGCTTTCGCGGGCGTGTGATTTTTTTCCTTTTTTAATTATTAGATGAAGAGGCTTTAATTTAATCTAATTTAACACAACATTTTTGTGACTCCGTGTGAAGCAAATGAGAATATACCGCCAGATTGTTGGCTTGATGGATGGCAGCAAGCAAGAATCTAAATGCAATTTTACCAAAGAGTAGACAGCAAATATTCTTAAAGTTTGTTTCAGAATAGGAAA
The DNA here is from genome assembly GCF_012295235.1 of Primulina huaijiensis. Lineage (NCBI taxonomy): Eukaryota > Viridiplantae > Streptophyta > Magnoliopsida > Lamiales > Gesneriaceae > Primulina > Primulina huaijiensis. The sequence continues at coordinate 3,580,586 of NC_133319.1, read as the reverse complement.
ACAAGGAGAGAGTCAAAGAAAGAGTTATTCATAAACTTAACAACACTATTTACCTGAAACCAAGCTTGAATGCAGAGCACTGTCCTTTGTACAATAGAGTCGTTGAATCATGTTGATCCTATGTTAGGCACACACGATCCTGTAGTATTGTAAATTTTGTTATTTAAATTATATTTTTAATCTTGATGAAAAAACAAATAAATATATATATTTTGAACGAAGGAAGTATTGAATTATTTATTAAAAAGAACGAGTCTGAAGATAAGTTTACACGAAAATATTAGTCCCAACACTAGTTTTGAAACCATGTCTTAATATGTATTTCAATGGTAATTCTATAAACTTAACCTAAAACAGTACAATGAAATTATTTATTAATACGCTGAGATATATATACTGGTTAAACTCTTGTACTTTGCCTGATATAATTCCAAAAGATATATGTATCGAATTTTATCTTATATTTGTTTAGATAACGTCTTTTAAAAAAGTACAATATTATGTTTTAGTAATATCAGTTTTATATTATGTTTTAATTATAGAACTTTTACTATTATTTTATATTCTTTATAATAAAAAAACAATTCACGCAACTTTTATTATAATAAAAATTATTTTAACTTTTGTTTGACCCAAAAAACTTACTCTTATATTATAATTCATTGAATTATATTTTACAGATTTAAAACATCTCAAAAAAAAAAAAAAAAAANGACGGTCTCACGGGTTGTATTTTGTGAGACGGATCTCTTATTTGAGTTATCAATAAAAAAATATTATTTTTTATGCTAACAATATTACTTTTTATTGAGAATATAGGTAGGATTGACTCATCTCACAGATAAAGATTCGTGAGACCGTCCCACAAGAGACTTACTCAAATATATTATGCAATATACGTTGTTTTGAGTGAAAATATTAATTTAATGTCAAAAATATTATTTTTAATATAAATATAAACCAAATCAATATATCTCTATCCATGCTCATTCAGTTATTATCTTTGAAATATAATTTGGTGGTATTAAATAATCTGATTCATGTTTCCAATAGATTGTATTATATATATGAGAAACACAACGGAATCCAAGAATAAGAATCTTATCATGTGCGATTACCACAGAATAAAACGAAACAAATGGGCTGCTGTAGGGTCGTGATCAAATCATGGCAAAAGGAAATGCTTTTATGATTTTAAGGTTGCACTTCTCATTACATATTTATCCAAAATAATAATCGTATTATTCTATAAGGAGGATCAAATTTCTTGGGAATTTTACTGCTACTTCAGTTAGCTAGTTTAGTTGACTCCACTTTCAACGAGTAAGGTACTAATCCCTTGCGCAAATCTTTACTATATTCTTTGTGTGTGTGATATCTGTGAATGGATTGCTTGTTTTGGCGATTCTTGAAAATCTGGTTTAATTTTTTTACCGAAAAATCAGTGTTTCTTTTGTGGGAATCTTCAATCTTGAGTTGAGTGAATGCGTTGATAATAATTTTGTGCTGAGATAGTTGAGGCGGAATAGGTTGAGAAATTTGATGTTGAGATGGCACGTGGTATTTGTTTCGGATTCTTCTAGTTTATACTCTTGTTGTTTTTTAATGTCTCCAAAGACATACGCTCAAGATACAGATAAGAATTGTGATGGTTAAGGATGAGGTCCAGTTTCGTCGGTGGTTGCTGTAACGGTTGTCGAAAAGTCTCTTTTCCTATTAACAATTTGTGGGAAGCTTGTGATACTATCCCGAAAAGTATAGATTTCTCGATTTGACTCCAGAAAAGAGTGAACAAGAGGTAGGTAAGTACTTAAAGAGAGTTTGGATAGACTTTCTATCTTCTTTCATACCACCAAAGGAGAACCTTCATCAGATCGCTTTAGTACTGGTATCGGACACAAAAGGCTACTATTTGTTTTTTATATGTGCATATGAATGCGAGTAGTCCTTTTGTATACTTGAGAGAAATGATGTTCAAGATGACACTCAAGATTTACCTAGTCAAGTCCGGGTTATGATATTGAGCTAAACCTCTTTTATGCCGTTGGATTTATGTGCTGTTAGCGAATTGTGGGATTTGTGGACAGCATCAGTTAGAGGGGGAGACCATAGCGTCTGTACCTTTAATTCATTTCTGTCATATGTGAAACATTTTAAGATTACTTCACTTATTTTAAAACGTTTCTGTTTGGGACTTGATCTCGGGTTTATATGACTCTGATACTGATGGGTAGACTAACCAGACCAGAAATCTTAAAATTTTTCTTGTGTGATATGCCATGGCCCCCGGCCCCCAGTTAACCAGAGTATAGCAACTTTAATTTGTTTGGAGCTGTACTAATATATTCTTTTAGTATAGGAACAATGCAAGGAGGAATTCAAGCTCTCTTTTCTCATGGGAATGTGCTCAAGAATGCTGTTCTACATCATGTGCGTCTTGCGCCTCCTGCCACGCGACCTCTTATGTTAGCACGCCACGAATCAGCCTCGGCTGCTCGAATGGAAGAGCATGGGTTTGAAAGCACCATGATATCCGATATTCTGAAAGGAAAAGGGACAAGCGCAGATGGGTCCTGGCTTTGGTGCACGACAGATGACACTGTGTACGAAGCTGTTAAATCGGTGAGAGTATTATATCTTTCATTCTTGCATCAATTCGCTTTTCTTCATTTCCGCCACTCATAGTAAATTTTCATCATTTCATCAGTAAAATTTATTATGAAAACGACTGAATATCGCCAGTCCATTACAGATGACACAGCACAATGTTGGAGCTTTGGTGGTTGTTCAACCAGGAGAACAGAAGTCAATTGCTGGAATCATCACAGAAAGAGGTACTCTTACATTTCTGTAGTGCTACCAAACATGTAGTTCTCTTTTCGAAAAATGTAAGTTTGACCTCTCAAAATACTTGATTTCCGAGACCATTCCTGGGTTTGAGACCCTCTAAATTTTTTGTATTTGTCTAATTTCATACGCTTGTGTACTGTTTTATGTAAGGCAAACCATTCCATGTTATTTCAATGTAATTGTAGACTTGATCTTTGACTCGAAGAGAGGTTGAGATTGTTTTCTTGGAATATTTAACCTTTGCACATTGATTCCTTTATCTGATTCCTTTATCTTCTCCTTTGACTCAAAATAATTGAAGCTTGTAATCTCTGTTCTAGTCTTTGTTATTTGCATGCCATTTATACCGAAGTATATGGAAAAAGGAAATGAAAGCATGGTATGGCAGATTCATCCGGTTTGAAATTCTACATTGACAAGATCACTAGATTTCTTCAAAGAACTGAATTTAGCAGAGTTATTCTTGATGAAATATTTTCCTACCGTGGATTTAGATTATCTTAGGAAAATCATCGTACAAGGACGGTCATCGAAGTCAACAAAGGTTGGAGACATTATGACCGAAGAGGTATAGTATACTCAAAACGAGCGTTGTCGAAAAATTAGGAACACATCTCAACTCTTATGATATATATGTCGATTGCGCGCAGAACAAACTCATTACGGTAACGCCAGACACCAAAGCGCTGAAAGCAATGCAACTCATGACAGGTAACTGGTTTCCCACATGCCATCTGGCTATGAAAAAAATCAAGAATGTGTCACATGAATGGTTCTAGAAGTAAAGCTGCTAATTTACAAATGAAATTCTTGATTCGCAGATAACCGTATCAGGCACATTCCGGTGATCAATGACACGGGAATGATAGGCATGGTGTCCATTGGAGACGTGGTCCGTGCTGTAGTGAGCGAGCATCGGGAAGAACTGAATCGCTTGAATGCCTTTATACAGGGAGGATACTAGCTAGGGAGCAGAGCGTAGACGCTGGTAAAAATAACTTGAGATGGTCTCTCAGTCTTGTAAATGTGTCTGATGTTAGCTTTGTCTACGAATGTTTTGGATAAAGATGGGATCTACAACACTGTTATCAGTAATATGATGCATGCTTATGTGTTGGGAATGATCAATGTGGCTCAAAATCAGCAACTGACAAACAAATATGAACGAAATTTTGTGGTTCCATCTTCTCCGGGAAGAAATTTTCAGTAACATTTTGACCAACGATCTGTATATCACTTATAGAAATTTGAAGTTTGTATTGATTACTTAGGCAGCTTTCGTTAGCATGGATTCAGTAGGTTTGTGTTTTTTTCATGCTAATCCAAAGTTTGATACATTTTTAATTAAACCCACCCAATCCACAGTCCAATGGACTATATTATACTAACGCAGCATTTGGTAGGCCTGATAAAGTAGGTTTGTTTAATTTTTTCCATCTTAATCCAATGCTCCTTTTTAACTAAACCCACCCAATCCCCTATCCAATGGACTTTATTGTACTAGGTTGGTTTAAATAAACCTTTGCCCCAGCCCATTATTATTAGTCATGCTTTGTATCTGTCGTATCTTTTCCTATTTTACCCTTTCATCCAACCCAAAAGCTGAACAAAAATCTCTTCGCCCAACTAGACAACAACGTACGAAGGAAGCAAGGACTGTCGCTTACGCATTTCGTGTCTGCGTTGAAAGCTTCGGAAATCCGGTGATTTTAGTGTTTAAATTCTTTGTTTCACAGTTTAATTTGCAGAATCTGTTATCGAATTTAAGTTTTCTAATTTTAAATTCTCGGTTTTACTTTGCCCTAGTTTGTATAAATTTGAGGAGGCTCTCACTGTGTCGTTAACTGACCTTTCTTCCCGTTTATGTTTTCTAGCTAAAATCTGTTGTTTCCTACTTAGTTGAGGAAGTTTAACTCAATCTTGTTTTGTTTTGTGTTTATGTTATATGTGTTTGACTTAATCGTTGTATCTATCCTTTGTTATATTAATTTTCTGCCGACCTTCTTATGCGATTTCATCAGTAATATTTAATTACACTGGAAAACCAAAACCGAATAATAATTTCTCCTCTGATTACTTAAGACATGGTGGTAGATGTGCGTGTAGTAATCCATATTTAAACAACGAGGATTTTGTTAATGCTAAAGAAAGACTTGCATTTCATATTGACTTAAAATTTATTTTGTGTTATATTAGTATTTATTCTGAAATATAACCATATAGAAGAAATTTTTTTTGCCCAACTTCCAGTACTGTGTATATGTAATTGTATAACATCAACGTGTTATACATTTAACAACAGGTAACACATAACAAAAAACCTAGTCACAGCACAATATTTATTTAGAAATTATAATAACAACCATGAAAAACATCAGCAAACACAGTAATAGGCAAAAGCATCCAAAACAACAACAAAGTTGTTCCACAGATAAAGGTGTGTGCTCCACTGCATTACTGGGTCTCCCGGATGTGGTAGATGCCATAACCGAATCTGTTGTTTCGTGTCAATTGTATCGGTATTCTTCAGAGTAGAAGTTTGTGAACTAGAAGCTGCATTGCATGCTTGTGTGTGCCGACGAAATGTTAAAGGAGACATGGGATTTTGTGACGCATTTGAACCCATTTCATTTTTCGATGATGGTTCATTGTTCCCAGAAATCTTTTCCACATTATACTCATCGTACCAAAAGAATCGGTTCCGATGTTTCAAACCGGCGGGACATATAAAGTAATATTGGCCTGGTCGGGTTGAGTATTGACCAGCTTCACGTAATACCATAGACCCATTGCCGCACTCGCATTGTGGTGGTGTCTTCACATCCATGAAAGCTATGGAAAAGATTAGTTGAATGAATTTTAAAATTAGTTATGTAGCTACAGACATCTCATCGAATTGAAGTTTTACACAACTATTCATTCATAAACTACATCAATTTATTTACTACAAAGAACTAGTATAATATTTTTCAGATTCGTCACAGAATATGAAAATTAAATCCTACACGAACGAGAAACAAACAAATCATTGTTTAATAACATTTAAAAACTACACCCATATAACTTGCAATCCATTTCGGTTGTTGTAAACTTACAAAAAGTTTTTTTCCCACATATTTACAAAAAAAAATTCGGAAATGAAACTAAATTTGTAAATAACACAAACACTACCATTTTTCCAGAAATACTCACATTAACGACCAGTGACAAGGTTGGAGATTCACTTTCCTTCCGCACAATATTTTATCTGTCAAAATTTATGGCTAAGTCGACGGAAAGAGAACAAGAACAATCGAAAATTCACTCTTTCGGATGTATGATTCACCTGGAACACATCACGATCCACAGATTGTGGGGAAGATTTCATACATCTTTGCGGACATATTCACGTTGATGTCGGCTAGGGTTTTCGTCGAAGATATTGGGTGGAGGATAGTTGTCGAAAGAAATTTGAGGATAGGAGATAAAAGTTGGTCTGAATTTAATAATTAAACAAATATGTGAAAGGGTAGTTTTGGTACTAGAAAGTTAATTTATTAGTTAATCACACACTTTAAAATCAAACCAAACGCAACACCTATTTGAGCACTACATACAAATCTGAAGTAATCACATTTTTAATTGTTTATGTGATAATCATTTAGTAATCCTATCATTTGAACCAAACACAGTCTAACATGGTTAAAATAAACTCATATCACAACCCAATATTAATAATCCTTGTTTCTATCAAACGTGGCTTTTCCTATAACACCCTTTATCCCAACGAAGAAGCCCAACAATTGTCTTCCTCCATCTAAACAACAAGGTACGAAGTAAGAGAAATGGCTTAGGTTTTTGCTGTCTGCGGCGAATTCTTCCGAAATCAAGTCAATAGTGTTGAAATTCTTTGTTTCTTACTTGAATTTGCAGAAGCTGTTGTAAAAATAAAGTTTTGTCAGTTGCGAAATTTTCTGATGTCAGTTGCGAAATTTTCTGAAATCTTAGGAGGCTCTCACTGTGTTGTTAAATGACATTTCTTTCTGTTTATGGTTTGTGAGAAATTATGTTTCTGTCATATCATCCCAACCAAGAAGCCCAACAATTGTCTTCCTCCATCTAAACAACATCGTACAAAGTAAGGGAAATGGCTTAGGTTTTTGCTGGCTGCGGCGAATTCTTCCGAAATCATGTCAATAGTGTTGAAATTCTTTGTTTCATAATTGAATTTACAGAAACTGTTGTAAAAATAAAGTTTTGTTATAGGTTAAATTTTTTTATGTCAGTTGCGAAATTTTCAGAAATTTTAGGTTTGTAAGATTATTCTTCTGCCGAGCTTTTTTTTAGATTTCATCTATGTTATGTCGTTACAGTCGAAGACCAAATATGAATAATCATCTGTCAATTTATTACTTAAGACACTGTGAAAGATGGTCGTGTAATAATCGAATATTTTTTTAAATAGTGATAATTTTGTTAATATTCAAGAAACTACTGCTTTTCGTATTGCATTTTAATTTGTTTTCAAGTATATGTGGATGTGTTTTTAAACAAGCATTATATATGTGGATGTGTTTTTAAACAAGCATTCGTCAACAAGAAATTTGTTGTTCAACCTACAATACTGTCTTCGTTTACAATATATGAAATTCTATTGGGTATCCGGAAATGCATTGTTAAACACATTTTAAACTACAATTTGTTTTGAAGTATCTTCGATAGATGACCATATGCGTAGACACGTTCTACTTTTTGTGATGCTGCACCAAATCATATGTCGATCCTTCTTGATTATGTTACTCTTGAGATGACATCGACTTAAGTTACGTGCAAAACAACTTTGCAAGACGCGTAAAACAACAATCTCCTGTAGCATGACACAAAGAATCAATGTGCAAATGAACCATTTGCACCGGATTATTGAAATAGGAGATGTTCAATGTGTGGTGAACTTGCGAATGAATAAGAATGCATTTGAACGATTGTGTTACTCGCTAACTCATATTGGAGGACTAGTCGAGTCTAGATATGTCCGTATTGAAGAGAAGGTCACCATGTTTCTGTCTATATTGGCTCATCACAAGAAAACTCGACTTGTTGGTCATGACTATGTACGTAGTGGCCATATAATCAGCACCCGTTTCCATCAAGTGCTCCGATCATTTCTCATGTTACATCCTATATTACTGGTTAAACCATCCGCTGTCGATGATGCTTGTACCAACGAATCTTGGAAATGGTTCAAGGTAAGCTCAAACCATTTTTAACTACTTGTATAGAATAAACATTTGAACTCACATTCACGGCCAGTAAAAAAGTTAGAGATCGAATTTCCTTTCTCACAATATTTTATCTGTTACATATTCTCGCGATTTCGACCAAATATGAACCTGCACAATCCAATATCACTCCTTCGAATGTCGGATTGACCTGTAACACATCACGATCATGAGATTTTCGAGAAAAATTCGTAGATCTATGCAGAGCTCTTTACATTTTTGTTGGCTAGGGTTTTCATCGAGGATAGTGTGCGGAGGAAATGTATAAAGGAAATGTGCGGATAGTAAGGTCTGAAATTAAAAATTAAACAAATATGTCAAAGGGTATTTTTGGTAGTACAAAGTTAAGTGATTAGTTAATCAGACCATACAAATCTAACCAAACACAACAAGGATTTGAGCATACCATACAAATCTTTATTTGTCTTATATTTTATCATTTATGTATTAATCATTCAGTAATCCTTTTATTTAAACCAAACACTGCCTTAAAGTTAAAAGAAGTTAACTCCTCGTTAATTAAAAATGTTACCAAAAATGTTGTCGAAATTTTTTTCACATTTGCTCATCCCAAAATAAAATCAATAACATTAAAATTAAAATTAATAAAAAAAATAACTTATAAACTCATATTTTTGGGGTGCAATCCGTTGAATTTATGACCTAACACTCTTATTCTCCAAAACATATTTCCTTTTCTCATTTTCATAGCTTCTAACATAATATTAAGTTCAATTTGATATCAATGACAAACATCAAATTCAGCATTAATTTAAAAATATAATATGACCCAATAAAATCTTAAGCAATTTGAGTTGTATCGTAAAATTGTTTGCTCAGAAAAGAATCCAATCATATGTTCTTACCTTGCAAATTCATCCCACGTGATTCTTTTCTCGTTCTTTTTAAGGTGTACAATGTAAATCCAAACATTTGTCTTTTCTTGTTTGTTGGAAAAGCAGTAGTTTTTTTTTTTTTTTTAAGCAACTTTTAAATCAATTAATATGAAAAGTCCGTCATTACAAAGTTCATAAGCTAAGTAGAAAAAGTCTCAAGCATCCAAAAAATGATGATCGGAAAGAAAAATCAAAAGCAGCTAAAAAAAGAGCAACTCAGTTTGATGTTCTACAGATATGATCGAGTCTGAGAGCACTTGAAGTTAGCATTAAATCATTGATCTCTGAGGCACAGTCTCTCGTATAACAAGCCGTTGACTACTTGCATCGTCAAAAGAAAGTTGATCATAACATGTACATTTTGGAACCTTTTCCTATGTACGAACTTCAACCTTTCACGTATCGTAATTAATTCAACCATGAACAACCGACAAAGGTTCAGAGATATTCTTCCCAAAGAGTTGTTTTTATAATATCCAACCCTATTAAATTTTTAGTATTTATATTTTCTCGAAGTTTATTAAGATCCATCTATGTTCAAAAATGTGCAAAACTCATGCTTATTTCCATAGCATCGGTCTTAATTAACGTGAAACAAGATTATTGCATATCGAAATTTCATACGGTATCGTATCATATCGAAAATATATATCGTATATTGTATAAAAAGTTACGGCATTAAAAATATACTATTATACCGAAATTTTCGATATGTATAATTAACATACCGATTATATGATGAAAATTTTCAAATTCTATATTATTATTATATCGAAAATTTTGATATCAATATCATATTATATCCAAATTTTCGATAAATTCAAAAATTTTCAACACGAACTCTTTATATTGCCTCACATTCGAACATCTGGAAGGTTATCAATAAATAAATAATATGATTTGACTAGAACATTTGAGATTGTTGCGCCAGCATTCAACACCAACTCCGCTTCCCGTTCTATATTATTTAAAGGCAATCCGAATGAGGCGACGAGAACATTTGAGATTGTTGCACCGGCATTCAGCTCCTACTCCGCTTCCCATTCCATTATTATTTATTGATCTTTTTTCCCCTGTTTGCTATTTGAAAATTTCCAGAGTTTCCCTTCATTGGTCTTTTTCTTTTGGATTCGCCATGGGGCCCGTAGTCTTTCTTTGATTGCGGAACGTTAAGGTATTCTGAGAGTATCATAGTTTGAACATGCATTGAACTTCAATGCATGTCGCGAAGATCGTCCCATTATTGGAGTTTTGGTTAAATGATTTATGGTTGCTCGATCTTCTTCATTAAATGACCGCAACTGACGATTTCCTCCAATTTAATGGATTGAAGTTGGGGGGATTAGCATGAATCATACCGTTTTGGTCGAAAATCCAAACTTTATCGAGTAGCGGTGAGAAAAAAGGGAAGGGGATGAATACCGTTGGGTGTTTTTGCTAATATCCCCTTTGCAGTTGATTATTTTCTTGGTATACGTTGATTCAGCTGGAAAAGGTTCTTGTAAATTTGGGAAGGAATTTTGGTGAAAACTAAGGAAGCCCCAACATTGGTGTAGCACTTTTTCTTTTTTTGATAGTGAAACCTACTATAAATTTGATTTTTTTGAGGTGAAAAAGACGACAATAATGCAACCCAATATGGGGTCTGGTGCTGGGGAGATTGATGAGACCTCACCGGACATGTTAAAGAATACGCCGTCTAATATAAGGAGATTGGCTAATGAGATTGATCAATGTGAAGGCAGGCAGAAATACCTTGCTCGCACTAGCAGTCCCTCAGATGGCGGTGATGTTTGGTGGTACTTCTGCAAGGTCCCTTTGGCTGTAAATGGTAAGCCCCTATTCATTGAAGGGTTTTCTTGGTTTATCTGGAAATATACCTCAGAACGATATTGTGTTTGAATAGTTTTAATCTGCATTATCTATAGTTTTACTGCTTTCATTTATTTGCTATCCACAAAGGACGCTTGTGAGATTTGAATATTGAATTGGAGCATGCTAATTTTCTGGACATAGACGTAGGGATTGTATACAGTATAGAGTAGAAGAGATGTTATTTTCCGGTGATTAGCTGATCGAATGACATATATCAAATTTATGATTAGTCTTATATGAACTTCTTGTGATCCTGTGGAGATCAAAGGAGTTGAGGGATATGTGAGGGACATGAAGCAGATGCTATCTGTTTCTGGTTGATTCTATCGTGATTGCCTTCACATTTTAGGCTTCTTTATCTGTGTGATAAACTCAGAGATCTTCATTTATGGAGATCCTATGATGTAAAGAGGATTTCTTCTTGTAATAAACAATCATTTTAAATAGTGGTAGGTTGGGTAAACTAATAAATAAGTTGGGAATGGCAGGCATTAGCATCTGGCGTGTAGAAACTCCATTTTAATCAACTTTTTAGGCTTATTTTAAAATAATAAATTATCTTCTTCTTAAAAGCAAAGAATAAAGAATGAAAAATGTAGACAATATAAATCAAGAGCTTCGATCAATTAAACTACAGTATGCCCATGAGCTGGGAAGGCAAAAATCCATGAGCTGGAAGCTATTTTTGCCGGAAATAGTGGAGGGAGCATAAGCTTGTGGCTTGCTGTTTATACTTTACGGTGGACAAGGATACTATGAATTACTCTCTGAATTTACCCGATTCTTTAGAAGGAGAAAGCTGTGGTATTTAAAATTATATCTGCTTCACTTTGTGAAGTGACAGAGAGGTTTTAGGGAATATGAATAAAATACTTGAAATCTTCTGTGAGGATTGTCTATCCCTCCTTTTGTTCTCTTCTATTCAACAATTGGATGCACTTCCCAAGGGTAACACGAAAAGGTCATTGTATTTCAGTGGCTTCCTATAGTTCACATTGGACCAGTTGATCATAATATAATATTATGAAACCTGCATAGGGGGTTTGAGATATAGTCAATTGTTTGTGCTGAAATTTATTGATTGACGTTCAAAAACCAGGTGGCGGATACTTGAGGAATAGCATGATGGCGTTGTTTTACTCCTGATCAATTATTTTTAGTAATAAATTTTCAAGATGCTTTGGAAATGAAAGTGTAAATTTTGATATGGAACTTATACAAAAATTGTTTTAGAACCATATCCACAATATGCTTAAGACTACCCTTATAGATAACAGCTATCTCGTGGCTGTTGTCGTGATACCTCATCCTATATTGAATGTAAAAGAAAAAATTGTGCACAGTATGATCTTAGAGGATTGGGGATCTGTTATGGACTAAATATCTCTCTCCTAGAATTGTTAAAACTTATACTGTTGATGCATCCCTTAATCCACTGCATTCACGGCAAATGGTTGTGACAAATGGTATTAGGTCTTACACTGGTAGATGGTCTTGGAATCACATCATGGCAAAGGCAATGCATCCTAATTAACAGGTGATTGTATTGTCCTTCTAACAACGAATGTGAATAAGGAGTTTGAGCAAATTATAGGTTTTTGTAAAGAACCCATGTTCATTAGATTTATAAATTTAACAAGTGGTTAAATAATTGTGTTTTGCTACAAATTGTGGGTTCTGAGGCAACTCCTGCGTTGGTGGGCATGCTTACTCGGGTGGAACTTTTTGTCAGATCAACAACCTCGAGTGTCCAATCTAAACTACTTCTGTCCATTATCCACATGCTTAATTTATTGATATAATGAGATTCATAGGATAAAAAAGCACTTGATTTCAATGTGTGGTATAACATTATGTGTGATCTGTATTGCTTGCTGTGGCAGAGGTTGCTGCGTCAATTCCTCGAACAGAAATTGTGGGAAAAGGTGATTATTTTCGATTTGGTATGAGGGATTCTCTTGCGGTAGAGGCATCTTTTTTGCAGGTCATGCCATTTACCTTCTTTTCATTTGTTTTTGCCTCTTCAAGTTCTTACTTATGTAAGTGGAAGCATGTTGTATATTCAAAGAATATACAAAATCATTCACTATTTATAATAGACTTGTTAAATTACTGAGGTGCTCCTTTGCATACTAACAGAGAGAGGACGAGTTGCTTTCAGGTTGGTGGAAAGAGTTTGCTGAGTGCAGTGAAGGTCCAAGGGGGCAGTCAAATATTATTTCCGAGTCAAATATGCAGATGAAACATTTGTCATCAGAGAGTTCCGAATGGAAACGGTATGCAACTGAAGAAGATAGAGTTGGTGTCCCTGTAAAGGGAGGGTTGTACGAGGTAATTCTCGTTAGAGTGACTACTAGATTTTTAAAATTTATGTTTTCATATTTGTGAAGTAGGATGGGAATGTTGACTTGTTTTCTAAAACAATCACATCTACACAAACAACCTAGTAAGAAAGACATCTTCTTCTATCTTCTGCGTGGAGTGAGGATGGTTATCAGGCTCCATTACCAACCAAGTAAATTCTGAAATTGCTTTTCAAATGTAAATATGGAACTAGGAGAAATTCTCCAATGTTCTTAGAATGGTCCAACGGTTATTTCAAGGTTAAAAGATTTGATTAGTTATATAAGGGTGCCTCTTCAAAGGAGATTTCAAATCTTAACTCTTGACTGATGGAGAAGAATAACGGCAATCCTTCTTTTTTAGAAAATTAAGTATAATGCAATTATTTAAAGTTCTCCTATCAGGCACTTTAATGCAAATTATGATTTCTTTTACTACCAACCAAACTTAAAACCGTGGAGAATGAAGTTAATGTTGCTGGAGAGCTATGCTAGCAGTAGACGACATTTAGTTGGAAAATAGTATTATTGTGCTCATTGTGATTCTTGCATTTGAACTTGCTACAATTTTTTACATCCGCGCATTCGTTTTCTAGCCTCGTTCTTTTTCCAGTCATCGAAATTTTCCAAGAGAAGGACGTGACTTTCATCTTGTATATTATGTTGCAATATATTAAAGATTGTCAATAAAACATTAACCATGCACTTAGAACTGCAATATGCTATTTAAGGTAAGTGAGGCTCGAGTGTTGTTTGCATATACATATCCTATAGAGCTTTTACATGAACAACGACTAAATCCTACATCGTTGGAGGAATATTGTAAATTAGTATTTTTGTTGAAATTGTGCGGACATTTCAGATGACTAAAAGATTCTATATCAAATAAATTCATGGTCTTCATTATTCTTTAAGGTTGCATTTTGATTGAATCGTTTGAAATCCATGATTTCAAATTTATTTTCATTTTTAACTAAGTTAAATAGAGGAAACGCGAATCCATCTTCTACTTATTTACACTATATTTATATGGATCACAATGGATTTCATTTGACTCCAATTTTTAAGAATTTGAAATTCATTGTTATTAGTATAATTGTAGTATAAATAAGAAAGAAAATGAATTTGAATTTCTTTTATGTAAGTTATCTAAACAATGAACATACATTAAAATCTACTGATTTCAAACCTTTTCATCCAAACACAACCTAAACGAAAATCTCTCATGGCTATTATTTACTGCATATGACGACAAAGTGTACCATTATGCCTTTTTTATGCTTGCACAAGAAAAATTTTAACCTGCTAAAAATTATTTTAAAACTTATTTATGGGAAGAGATCTTGGACTAATTTTGTTTCTGAAAGCAATACCATCATTCCTTTGTCAAGGCTCGCACAAGAAAATTAATCCTGCTAAAGAGATTTTTTTGTATAGATGTGGATGTGTTAATTGTCCCTGGTGATAAATAATATAATCAGTGTTCTAAACGATGGTCGAGGCGGCCAGTGCCTCGACCGCCCCGCCTACACATGAGGCGGCTGTTTTAGGCGGTCCAAGCTATACGGCGGTGGGCAGGCGGTCGAGTGCGGTGGGCAGGCGATCGAGGTGGGTGGAGGAGGCGGGCCAGCGGCGAGCAGACAGTTAATGTGAGGTAGTCAACATTTTTAAGTTGTAGTCAATACAAATTTTAAAAAAATTAGTCAAAGTCAACTAATTTTAAAACTCAAAATACCAGTTATTTAAATCACACTCCACTTTTTTTTTTTAACTTTTGGTTACCACTTCTTCTCACTATCAACCACTAAGTCCACTACACAAACTATTTGCCGCCGCCAGCAGCAAGAAGCTTTAGGTTAAGAATTGTATATTTATTATTTAAGATATTTTTTTATAATATTTCCGATTTTGTCATTTCAAAAATCAAATTTGTTTTTTTCCTATTATTATTGATTTATTGTTGAATATTAATGGCAGAAAAGGATAAACAAGTGGAGTTGAAATTTAAGCCAAAGTCTAATGACATTGTTTGGGAGTATGGGGTGTTGTATAATAAAGAGAAAATGGATTTGATCACATGCAAGTTGTGTAAGAGGCTTATTAAAGGAGGAGTTTATAGGATGAAAAATCATATTGCGGGTGTTGTAGAACAAGTTGAAGCATGTCCTAAAGTATCCGATGAGGAGTTTATATATTTATTTGCACATTATCTAGATGATATTATGTTGTATGAAGATTCTTTATATTTAAACATTATTTAATTACACATCTTACATAAAAAATGATGAGTATTTGTGATTATATTGCATGATTATATATAATTATCTATAAAAAAATTACTTAAAAAATTCAACTGCTTAGACGGCCAAGGCGGTAGGCGGCCACCGACCGCCCCGCCACCGTCTCCCGTGCCATTTACAACTTTGAATATAACTAACATTTCCATACTTCACTAACCAGATGACTTCACTAGCCATATGTATCAAATTAGCTTGTGTATGTGTTCTGCTGCAAATAATTTGGTATGAAACCAGTGTTATGGTCCTGAGTTATGGATTGCGTTATGGGGTGACTCATGAGTTGATTGTTAAGATTTATAACATTTTAAATTTGAGGCTCGTTAGAAAGAACTTTCAGTCTCTTGGTTTTTATGCTTGTTGAGAAAAAACCTTAGATCTACAAGATTCTTAATAATTTTTCTGATATTCTTTATTGATTCAATCACCCAATGTATGAGAAAGTCCAATTATTTATAATGATATGTAGATTCAATCCTCCAAAATAAAGATGACCATACACTAAACAAAAATAAAAAGATAATCATATCCTAAAAGATAACTATATCCTAACTCACAATCCTATGAGAATTATCTCATTCATTCAAACTAAACTAGAATAAAATAAAATAATAAAATAAAAGTTATCAATCAACTTAGAATCCTATTTTTTATTTGGATTTCCCAAAGTCAAATCTCCTTGATTTGGGCCGACGATCATATTTTATTTGAATTTCCTATAGTCAAATCTTCTTGGTTTGGGCCGAGGAGCCCATGACAGCCAAGCTGTTGATGAATTTTCTAGGTGCTTCTAGTTGCAATATTTTGGGAACTGCCTACATTCAGTTCACTTTCCAGAATAATGTTGCTTGCACTTCTTTCCTGTGCTTCGGAAATGTATTTCTCAATACTTTTCCAAACATTGATCATGTTTGTTTTATTCAAAGTTTCACCCGGTTATGTACTTTTTATTAATTATATTAAAACCACAGGTAACCTCCACATCATGGATGCATCAGCTCTCTGTCACGTCAAAAACACATAAAATTTCTGATAGCCTTATTTTGCAGGTTGATTTGGCCAAGAGACGTTGTTTTCCTGTTTACTGGAATGGTGAGAATCGGCGTGTGTTACGAGGTCACTGGTTTGCTCGTAAAGGTGGTCTTGATTGGCTTCCACTACGTGAAGATGTTTCTGAGCAACTGGAATATGCATATCGGAGTCAGGTTCCAAAATTCTATCTTTTGATTCTATCACTCGATGCTCCTCTTTGTTGTGCTTGCAGTTACCTATTTCTTTCTCGTTCTCATGTTTCTTGACTTGAGGTGCATGATTATTGTTATTTAGGGTGTTGGTTGCCATGATAAGAGGAGGATAGATAAACACTGATCCCTCATCACATGTATGCTTCACAAAATATCATTTCCTTCTATAAATCCACGAGCTGGGGTTGGTAAATTGTATATTTTTTTGACAAATATCTCACCAGATTAGCAAGTTGTTTTATGTTGGAGCTACAATAAACTGAATTAAATGGTAAATTACTTGGATTCCACTCATTTTATTTCTCATGTAATCATTTGCAGGTTTTGGAGGGATGAAATAATTGCTTACGATATTATTTTTAAAAATAAAATAAATTAGAAATTATAATTGTGTAAATGTGATATTACATTTACTTATACACACCAAACAGTTGATTAAGTGTCTCATACAACTACTTAACTTGTCACCACACCTTTTATCGTTTGACTATATATCACTCTCTTATCTTACCAACCCAATAAACACACGCTTAAGCTAAGTGTCTTTGTCTGTTTTTGTCCTCCTTTCATGGATAAGGTATTAAGCCCTCAATCAACATATGACATGGTTTCTCATTATTGTTTTGTCATATTTTTGGATTTGGGCTTTAAGTCTTTGAATTAGGGTGTACTAACTGTCAAAAGACTGATACATGAAGCTGGGTGCTATGTTTTCAGGTTTGGCATAGAAGGACCTTTCAACCATCAGGTCTCTTTGCTGCTCGTGTTGATTTACAAGGCTCAACCCCTGTAGGATCCTCTTCGTTTATTGAAGGTTATTTGTCAAGGTTATTAAATTGAAATTTTGTCTTTTACACACTTTTTGGTTTCAGGGGTTGCACGCCCTTTTCACCGGGGAAGATGACACATGGGAATCTTGGCTAAATGTTGATGCTTCCGGGATTTCAAGTGTTGTAGGTTTTGGACGGAACGGCATTAAGCTAAGACGAGGATATGCTTCCCCTCAATCAAAAAGACCAACTCAAGTATAGCTTTACAATTATAACTGTTGTTTTATGAACAAATATGTCATTTCCATGCGAAGTAGAAAACATAGGATAAGTGTACATTATTAATATCTTTCTTATATATTAATGAAGCATTTTATTCCTGCGACCATCTATTCTTTTTGTGATTTCTAAATGTTATATAATTAACTAAATTATATCTAATTATTTTACGTGAGTTGTAATACAAACTTGTCAAAGTTGAGATGTTTGATATTGATATTTTATGTGTCTAAATTTATATATTATTTCGGAACTACAAGTTTGCAACATTGCATTGGATTTTTATAAAATGGAAACCAAAAATTAATTTGAAAGTGTGAATTTTTTTCTCCTGTCAAAATAGAGGCAGGCATGAAAAGAGTTGTTGGACTTTTTGTGGATATCTTTACTATGCTGGCTTTTCGCTTTCAAAACAGTCAAAAGTTTCATTCTAAAAACCACAGTAGATTTTTTCATCTCTGTAACTTTTATAACAAACGAACACACAGGATGTCTTGAAACATTGAGTTTATACCTTTTTCTTCTTGTCAGAAATGAAAATGATAAGCACCATGCACTTTGTCTTCCATGTTTCAGGATGAATTACGTCAAAAGAAGGAGGAGGAAGTGGATGATTATTGTTCGCAGGTATGCCAAACAATGTTGAGGAGTAATTATATGTCCTGACATGTTTTGATAGTTCTGATGTATATTCGATCAGATAAATGATTTTCCTGGACTAAGTAACTAAAGTCTAATAATATAGGTTATTGGTTTCCATCCTACTATGAATTATTTGTTACCATGGTGAATAATGGAATTGATTTATGTGGTGAAGATTGTACTTTTAGTATGCTACAAATTGTGTCCTAGAAACTCTTATTGTAATGTGAAATAGCAGAGTCGATAGATTATACTCTTTTGTCTTTTACCCTGATGTGTCCTCTAAGACTGAAAGACTTTCGAGAGAAGTTTGGCAGATTTCTCATCATAAATCCTTTGTGTTATAGTTTTTTCTTTTTCACTGAACGGCTATCTCATTCTCAGGATTTTTTTAACAACGATAGTCAGATGGCAAGAATTTCTGATAACAATTGCTTCAGTTAAAAACTTGGTCATAAATGAGAAATTATATGTTTCTTAGACTGTCTTTGTGAATATCTTACTTTTTTAGGATCTGTTTTCAAGCTGTTCAAAGACAGAGATGCTGATAAAAATAGTTAAATGTCTATGAAATCATTGGGTCATATTATTTTTTTTGGTGTGTGGTGATACTTGCAATTGTTCGGTCTGCTCATGAGTGTTTCTGAAATGAAGATTTTTTTTTACTTTAAGGTTCTTTAAGTGGAGATTTGAATCTAAATTTATTGGAGCTTTTGACTTTGATTTGTATTGCTCTTTTTCTGAAGTTTGATAAAAAATTCTTGTATGTTCTGATTTCAACTGGCAGTTAACCAGCCTTCCTGTGTTTTCTTCTTTTATATTTTCTCCCACATTTGGTGATGATAAAATCTCAGAGGTAGAACCTGCCAAGTTACAAGTAGTAAATTACTTTCTTTTGTTGTAGGTTCCTGTTCGACATTTAGTATTTGTGATTCATGGTATTGGTCAAAGGTTGGAGAATTCTAATTTGGTGGATGATGTTTCCACTCATCGACATGTAACGGAAAGGCTCGCTGAAAGACACCTAACTTCTCACCAACGTGGCACCCAAAGAGTCCTTTTTATACCATGCCAGGTCTGTTTCACTCAATAGCATTGTTAAGTTATGTTGTCCTTTTTTACTGTTTTGGGGATTGATTTATGTCCTATGGTTCTTTAATTTGTCCTCTTTTGATTTAAGAAAAGTCATTGGAATGTATTCCCAGAACAAACAGCAGAAGAATGACAGCACTGGCTTTCATGATGCCAATAGCTGAAAATCTACTGAAACTTTATTACGAAAAACTCAAGAGTTTGGTAAATGATGGATAGAGTGGGTTGGATCTTCATATATTTTAAAATAAAATATCAGACTAAAGACTACATGATGGTTGTTTCAGTGTGTGTGTGTGTGTGTGTGTGTGTGTGTCTATATATATATATATATATATAGAGAGAGAGAGAGAGAGAGAGAGAGAAAGCAACAGTCTTTATAAACTTCAATGTCAGAGCTTCCTGAGCCCAGAATCAAGAAACCTAGTTGTTTATAACTAAAAATAAATGTTTGGAAGAGGGCGAAACAATTGGCTGTATTTACTTGAATTATGTATCTTTTTTGTACCGTTATTATTTCCTGATTTCTCTGCTGAGATGTAATCCACATATCTTGTCTATATCTTGATCATTTCATTTTACGAAATCACTGGGACTGTTGTTGGATATCAATAGAATATTAGTGGCCACTTGAAGAAGATATTGTCCGAAACGAGGTAAACCAAATTCATGATTGATCGGCTAAAATTACCTAATGGATCTATCTTTGTGTCGAAAATGATTGCTTGGCTGCCTCTCGGTGTTGATCCAAGTAGTGAAGAAATTTTTTAGTTAAAATATAATCTCTTTTGGTGAATCTCTCTACCACTTGTTGTATTGGGTTGTGAGAAGTTCTGCCATTTATGAGGTTTTCTCGTACATTACATTGCTGGTTATTTTCTGCGGTGGGATTTTCTAATCGAAGAACCTTTTACTAAGGTAGATTTAAGTTTTTTTGAAGGGCATTGGTTTCTGGAGAATATTGTAAGTCTATTAATGGTTATTTACTTCAGTTGAATTTTATTTTTATGTGTTAACTTGCTACCTTATGAGTAACTATCGGGCTGCTGGTTGTGAATTTACTGATGTTATGTATTTTAAATACTTATGTTGCTTGTGATTTATCTTATGGTGTATTCAACTCCATGATCATCATGTGCTCCTTTTTGTTTCTTGTCTTTTTCCAGTGGCGGAAGGGCTTGACGCTTGGTGGTGAAGCTTCAGTTGAAAAAATCACTTTAGATGGCGTCCGAGGGCTGCGTACGATGTTGAGTGCAACTGTTCATGATATATTATACTACATGAGCCCTGTTCATTGTCAGGACATTATCGACTCGGTATCCCGTCGTTTATTCACTTTTGTTTGTATCATCTTGCAAGTCGTGAATGTCTCTGATTTTTTTTCCTGTCTTGATGATACTCATATCTTAAGTTGAAAGTAGTGTTCATCCTCTGAAGCCATATCAGGATCTCATACTATCATATAAGGAGTTACATCTATCTTTTTTAATTATCATCGATCAATAATCAACATACTAGTTTAATGATCATATGCTAACTTGAGCAAGAACCTAAAAATGAGGAGTTTGCTCTTTTTATTATTTATTTTCTTTTAGCTTGGTGAAGATAACTGTTTTAAATACATGCTTGGAGAAATCGTGGCAAGGTTTTCTCATTCGGCCTTGTTTTCTGCACCAAAACAAGGATTTGTTTTGACTTGAGTCGGACATTAAGGGGGGCTGTGTGAGAGAGGAAAACCAAAAGGTGGTAAATAATTTATTTGCATGTTTTTGTAAACAAGGAGATGATTTTTGGCCAGGACTGTTTTTACCACAGGAGAGAGGGTGCCATAGCTACAAACTTGGTGCTCCGTACGATCCTAAAACACCCTGAAACCCACACCCACGTCACCTTCATTCCCCATATGCCCCTCCATGCTACTTGATGATTGTGATAATAGATAATTGATTTTCATGTTCTCATTGAACTTGCCAGATCATTACTTGCCAAAAAAACTCAATTTTTTTTTTATTCCTATTCATCTTTCAAATACCATCTTATTCTTTCTGTTTAATTGATTATATCTGTTAACAATGTATCTAGGGCAATTGTTATTGTCAAGTATCTGTCTTGTTCAGGTATCCAACCAACTTAATAGATTGTATTTGAAGTTCTTAACGAGGAATCCTGGTTATGATGGAAAGGTACTGAGGCAAGAAATAAAAAGAACGCTGCCAATTTAATTTGAGCATAATAAGTTAACGTTAGAACTTTTTGTTTAAACTGAATTGACCAATTTTAAATCTACTTCGTAGGTTTCCCTGTATGGTCACTCTTTGGGAAGTGTTCTAGCTTATGATATCCTTTGTCATCAAGAAAAGTTGTATTCAAATTTCCCAATGGAGTGGATGTACAAAGAACGAGGAAATGAGGCAAATTGTTCTATCAGGAATAACATATCATCTGACCATAGTTTAATGTCAAATATGGGGGATGAGAGATCTGAAAATGTTGATATTGAGGGCATTGTTGGCCATGTGGATGACCAAAATATTGCAGAAGAATCTATGCAGGGATCATGTATTCCATTGGGACCTCCTACATTATCAGTTTCTGATGAATCAAATACCACCAATATTGATTACCAGAATACAAATGATGTCTTGTCATCAGATGAGAAAGTTAATGAATCTTTTGGCAATTCGAATCTCATGGGGTCCTATAAAAGTTATATGGTAGATGAGCCTAATGTCATGAGCGGTGAGGTTGTACTGTGTGATGGTGATAAAGATGATGAGGATATCTTTAATAATAATGATAAAGACGAAGCAATTAAATTAATGAAGGAAGAGGTGGTTCCTTTAACTATTCTTTGAGCTTCTTGTTCTGATATCCTGTTTGACATTCTTCCCACTCACTTGAGTTTCAGGTTCGTTTGCTGAAGGCTAAAGTCAAAAAATTTGAAGCTGAATGTGCTGGTGATGGTATGGGCTGTGTGATTGAAGATGATATTACACATTCTTTTTGGATTATAGTTCATTGTGGAAGTTCTGATTGTTTAAATGTCTGTGTCTGATGTGAAGAGTTGCCAAAGAATGCAAAAAAGACTACCGCAGCTGTAAGTCAATCTGGTTACAAGAGTGTTCCACCAGAACTTGAAGATTCCTTGAGGAGTTGCACGCCTCTAATAAGATACACAAAGTTAGAATTTGAGGTAAATTTCTCTCATTCTTTGTTGTTTGCTATCTGGTGCTTTTTTTCAGTAGCTTGTATAAGCCGTCATACACTTATTATGATGGTTGATTTTTACGAGTCACGTATGTGATGTCCATGCCCATTAACCAGTTGGAGGCACAAGTTTGCTGATATCGTAACCTACAGAACATAGTTGTCAATAGCCCCCGTAGCCCTCGCTATAACGAATAGCGTGGTGAAGCGACACCACATCGCTACGGACCGCTACGCACCATGGACTTTGCAATAGCGCTCGCTATCCTCGTTATTGGCACTATAGCGACAATCACGATATCTTAAATAGCGAAGCTATTACAAAGCGAGGCTACATGCTTATTTTTTTATTTTTTTTTCTAACTTTGGCTTTTTTGGCATGTACTTAGTTAGGTTTTTGCTGGAAATTATATTTTTCTGCATTTCTTGCTTTATTTTTGTGTTTTCTATGATATTTCAATGAAAAAACTTAAAATAATTTCAGGTTTTAGTTTTTTACAATTAAAGTTGGTTGAATATTATGCTGGAAATTAAGGTTTTTGAATTGATGTTACTATAGGCTATATATTATAAATTTATATATTTGTGGCGGTTTACTTTCAAATAACTCTCGCTACGTTATTCGCTATGCGCTATAGCCACGGACAACCTTTGCGCTACGGGGCGCTATGCGCGATTGACAACTATGCTACAGAATGCACTTGATATGGAGCACTTAATTCACCATGCATGTGAGATTTTAGTCATAAGTTATAATTGGTAAAATTTTGTATAGATCCAATGCGTCTTCAGACAGGCCTCATCACTATCTGAGAGTCTCCAGTAAAAGGGATTTAGACATGGATCTCTTCGGTGTTTTGTCCCTCGGGTTCTAGGCTCTCAATTTTGTAGCACTTTACATCACATAGTAATTTGTTTACAAGTCATAGGCTATTTGCTCCTTTATCTTTTATTGTGGCATTGGTCTCTGATCCTATTGGAGGCAAGAAAATTGCATTAGTGAAACTTGAAAATGGGCTCTTATACCACTTGCTCAAATGTGATATTTTATGGTTGCACAATATTTCTAAGCCAAAATTATAAGTTGGCCATCTTTCCCTTTAAATTTCATGTGTAATAGAGTATCACTCTAGTTTCTTGCAGATATGCCACAACTTGTCTCATATGTATGTGAACAAATGATTTTGTTGTACACCCATGTTACATGTCTCTTTCTTAATTTCATCTCACTGTCATCTTCATTTTTTATGCAACTCATGCACATGCTATATAAGCTTAAACACATGGATTTTATTTCAGGTTGACACATTTTTTGCTGTTGGGTCTCCTCTTGGAGTGTTTCTTTCCCTTCGCAACGTTCGCATTGGAATTGGTATCAGCTAAGACCTAATACTTGCATACCCTATTTTAGTTTCTGTCATTTTGCCCATGTTTTGAAGAGCTAGGAATTCTTGAAGCTCTGGGAAGGAATCATTTCTTACTTCAAAATAGTATCTTTGACTTCATTTGGTTTCAGGGAAAAGTAGCAAGTACGATCGTAATTGGGTATAATACGAGTTCTCCGGATTTCTGTTCTGTAAATAAGACTGTCTATGTATTGAAATTCTAGTAGAGAACTACTTTTGAAGATGTTTCTATTGCTCTTTTGTTTTTGTTCATTCTATTTACTAATTGAACACGTAAGGGTTGTCTAAGATATTACTTTCTACTGTTTGGATTCTAGGCGAAGGGAAAGAGTATTGGGGAGAGGAAAACATAAACGAGGAGATGCCAGCATGTCAGCGAATGTTTAACATCTTTCATCCTTATGATCCTGTGGCGTATAGGTCCATCTGTCATCCTTAACATAACGAGTATTGAACAGGATTTTTCATGAATGAAATTCTTGATAGCATCGGATAATTTTTTCCTTTTTTCCTTTCAGAATAGAACCACTGATCTGTAAAGAATTTATACACAAAAGGGCAGTTATGATCCCTTACCACAGAGGTGGAAAGCGGCTGTATGTTGGGTTTCAGGTTGGTGCATTAGAAAGTCTGAAATGGTTTATGCTCTGCATTATCTCATTATGAGACCAAAAGGTTGTGATAACTAATAATACCACTTGATGTACTGATACAATATCACTCAGGAATTTAAGGAAGGATTGGCTTCACATTCTAAGGCTGTGATGGATCACATGAGCGCTATGCAGGTAGGTGGCTTTGTCTATTGATGCTCCGTTATCTATGATTTCAGTTACTTCCCTTTTGTCTTTTAGCCCCTCTTGAATGATGTGACATTGGTAGAAACAACTCAAAATTCGTTTTTTCTTACCGACATATATAATAGACTGATATATATCGGTTACCTTGTCACCATCATTGTTATTTATGTGGAGTAAAGGTTATGAATGTCTACCAGCTACCTCGTATTGATTCTCAGGGCTCAGAATATTTGTACTCGGTTTATCCTTATGCATCACTTTCTTATCTTACCCGAATGATGTAAAATATAATTTACCTTGTTCGACCTATTAACCATTTAGGAAACATTGACCGGTTGTGTTTATGTATATTCCTTTAAAACATTAAATATTGATATAAACTTTGAAAATGTGAGAAACAGTTATGTTCAAATACACAAGCGGTGGTGTATGAGTATTAAGGTAAGTGCAATTACCCTAGCAGATTTAATTATTTTCCCTTTTTCGGAGTATTGTATCATGCCATGACAAGTCAGTATAACTCCTGTTTTGTTGGTAAATAGTTAATATGTAAAGTGGACTCAACTGTTATATTACCTATAAGTCTTATCCTGAGATTTTTGCTTAGGTTAAAGTCCTTACACTCTGTCAATCAAGAAGTGAAAATGCCCATGATGGTAATTTCTTTTAATATGGTTCAATTCTTACATATTGTTTGTTGTTATTCATGCAATAGAGGCTTGAAGACTTTCATACACTGAAAAATTTTATAATCTCTTATGCAGAGGAATATGAACATGTCCAAGATAAGGAAGAGAGATCGTATGGCTCAATTATGATGGAGAAGCTAACAGGAAGCGAAGATGGGCAAATTGATCATGTTTTACAAGTACGTGCTCTTCCTTGTTGATTATATATTCTAGAGCAATTGTTGCATCTTTAGTTTCCCAATTTTCCCTCAATGAGGATTCTGAGAATCAGTCCAAACTTTCAGGAATTTTTGTAATTTACTGATGTTTTTTTTTTCTCTTTGGCTTTTACTAATGCAGGATAAAACCTTTCGCCACCCATATGTATCGGCTCTTGGGGCGCATACGTAAGCACCACCTTTTCAATTCTGGCCTATCAAATTTCATTTAGATCACTGTTGGGTTCCGTGCTTTAACAGCTTGTTGTACGAGTGCTGAACTTTTTTAACTTAAAATGATCATCTCTTCACAGAAACTATTGGCAAGATAACGATACGGTTCTTTTCATGTTAAAGCATTTATATCGTGATATACCAGAGGAACCTTTCTTACCAAGTGAGCAACACCAAAAAGACGTGAGTATCGTGAAGGGCTGGTCTGATCCTAGGGAATTGGCTGATGAAGAATTCCCGTTGACCTTTGGTGATACCGTGCAGATAAAAAATTTCACCCGAAGGGCAAAGAATGTCATGGGAAGCTGAACGATATCATTTCACATGTTGTCACGTGCAAAAGTAAAACTGGTGTCGCGACCAGAAATAACAGCTTTTGCCCAACTTTGTAGCCAGTGTTGAAGGAAATGTGTTGAAGAAACAAGAAACACCTGATGTGTGCCATACAAATGTCGCTCGATCGTCAAAATCTGCTGGATGAAGTATATTATAGTTCTTTTGAAGTTCGACAGTAGCAAATTGAAGTGGGTTTCAGCATCAAAATATAATAGTTTGTTCCCCCCAAAAGAAACACGTTTAGGTGTTGTGAACCAAAAACAGAAGTAAAGGGCAACATGCGGTTACGCACAGTGCTAATGATACGGCAGTTTCTTATTAGTTATTATTATGTAGCTCTTATCTTTAAAGGGTTACACAACTTACAAGTCTATCCGAGCTCTAACATGATACTATATTACCTAGGTTCAAATCTTTATTGTATCATTCAAAATTAAGGCTGACAATATTTCGATTTCAACTCATGAATGGAGTTGCTCAAGCTCAATTCACATTCATTTACTTTATATTATTTAAATTATTATTATCACTAAAACATTTTCATCGATAACTTGAACTTGAACTATATTGTCTTGAAACAATTCTGAACACATTTTAAATCTATAAGTTAAAAGGGAATGTTTCGTTCTCGATCATATCTTTGTCATGGGCCAGTGACACAACTAAACCAGGAAAGAGAATAACGAGAGAGAGAGAGAGAAGCGTTGTCAAATACTAATAAAAAATATTGTATTCCATATGATACGTACATATCCAGATAAATACGCAGTTACTAAAAATCATTCACGGTTGTCATCAAGCAAAACGGTCAATGAATGCAGCCCACTCTTCTAGGATTTGGTTGCTTTCTGTTTGGCCTTCTCTATGAGGGGTCTCAGCTGCTTCTTTTCAGCAAGTATCTTCAAGAAGTTGAACAAGAAAGGTATATAATTGTGCTTACGGCGTATATTTTCAGTTCTCCATTTCTTGAATTTTTCCTCCTCCATCAATATCTTCTCTGTAGCAGCTTCGATCCCAGCATTTGTTTCTGAAAGTGTTGTATTTAGCGATTCCATTTTGCTGCCATCCATCATTCTTTCCGACTGCGAGGTTGCAAGCTGCTGGAGGATTCGTTCCCTCTTCCTTTGGAGTTCCTTGAGCTCAGCCGTGTACATCTCTTTCCTGTTCCTTATAATCGCAAGCAGATTAAACCTTATCTCGTTCTTTGAATATCTCTCTATACGTTCTTGAATCACTGGTTGCACCATTTGTAGCCATTCCACACAATCTTGTCCATTGGGGCACTGTCCCAGGCTTATAGGTCCCTCCTTCAGTCCATCAAGCTCGTACAGTATGCCTTCAACAGGTATGTAACTTATGAAGTGATAGACGTCATCGTCTTTACCAGCAGACTTCTGCTCGTCAGGTACAAAGGGCTCAGGCCTCGCAAAACTATTGTGTGCCACACGAATAGCTTCACTATTATTGATAGCCAAACCTTTAAGCTCAGGCGGAAAGTTTTTTGTGAATTCTTTCAGGGCGGTCAGCTCTGGGCCGATATCAATGTCAGGGCTGTTCATCAGAATAGACAGAATAGCTTGTGTAGCACAAGCGTTATTGATCACCTATAATCATTAAAGAAAAGTGATATCGCATTATCTTAGAATTCTACTAAACGTATCTGCCAAAATAATGGTAAGGACATGAACCTGGCTGGCAAAAAATAAGTTTGGGTTTGGGTCCTTAATAACCATACGATCATCCTTTTCACCAGGGCGCCATTTGAATAGGAATATGAGCCCATATATTGGCCTGAAAAACATAAAGATTCAAAAAAAATTGACAAATGAAAGAAGAAAGAATATGAAGAAAGGATTTTAAAACAGTGACTTGGATTAATCGATTTACCGTAGACTATTTAGAGAATCGAGATCAAGTGAATACAACTCCTCAACCTGCTTGAGAATAGCAAAGGAAGTAAGGAACCTAAACCATAATAAGAAAATAAAATAATTCAAGAGAACTGGGTCAGCCAGCTAACAGAGTTCCATTTTTCCTTCAATCTTAAACCAAACTAGTTATTCAAACAACAATTTTTCAGTCATGTCAAGCCACAAAATTCTCTATCACCAGTATGGGAAAGAAACAAATGCTTGTCACAAGATAACTCCAATATACTTTCCAGACTTCAACTTTTGAATTATGTGTTACTCCTATGTTAACACCAAAATAGTAGTACTTTCCATAGGATAATTCTAACATTGAATCAAAATTAAATAATAAATACCAGAATCTTCAATATTATGGCTTTCGCAGCTGAAGCTTAGGTTCTGAGCATCAGAGGACAGAGACTTCCTAGAGGGTAAAATAACATCTTTCTTTTGGATACATGAACAAACAATTGGATTGGGTATTTAATAAAAACCATTAAACAAAACTGATCACTACAAAGTAGGATGTGACATATTAACTCTTTTCCAACTCCAGGGGAATCTCCCAGGAACCCAACAACTCAACAGTATCTTTGAGCTTATCTAGCTTATAGTCTGGAAGCACCTATATTCATCTAGTCCAATCTGATGATAAGGCGGACAGCTTAACCCATCCAATATGTCTGCAGTCAGCGTGAAATGTTCCAGCAAGACACGGGAAATTTCATATGTTCCCTAAGATACCTTACTGCAGCAATCATCTTTCTTTCTTAAAATCTGATTATATTTCAATCTTTTAAAAACCAACCGCAAAACACACCCCCCCCCCACCCAAAAGGAAAAAAAAGAAGAAGAAGAAGAAAGAAAACAGAAACTTATATATTCCAATCTTCCCATTTCCAACTGTTCACTTACACCAGAGTATTCGAGTTCAGATCATCTAAAATTCACCGAAAAGATTCACCAAACAAAAGGCAATCCTATTGTGTGTGATGCTGAATAGCATATCTAAGAAATACAATCTCAATTTCAGAGCACCTCGCAAGATGAATATGCATCAGGAACAATACCTGAACACCTTTAACTTGCATCTGCTGAATGAGTTCGGTGAAAACTCCTGTGGCAAGAAAGCAAACTCAATACAATGGAATGCGAATTTTGGGTTTCATATTCTAAGCCCAGAATGGCAGCTCAAGAGAGTGTTCCAACTGAGTCAATATGGGTAAAGGCCAAAACAAATGCAGGAGAAAGAACTTTAGCATAATTCAGTCTTGAATAAGGAATATAACAGTTGTTTTTTCCAGTTTACTGAGCAATGATTTACTGCTTTTATTAAAACTGGAGATTCAGAAGTCAAAATTACTTGCCTCTGTAGCTTTCTAAGGAAGTATACCTTTTGGATGACACTACTGTGATCATGTGGGTCCTTGTCTATACACCAAGGCTACTAAACTTGGCCCAAAATATCAAGACAATCTCTTTGGCTACATGGTTTTAATACTTAAGATCAAATGAACACAACCAAACATTAGAATCCATGCATTATCCTTTACAGCAGTACTGCAGTAGATACATGGATATGAAGAGGAATCCATGCATTATCCTTTACAGCAGTAGATACATGGATATGAAGAGGAAATAATCCTTATCACTAAGCAAAAAAATTTATGGGAAAACCAACATAAAACAACTATGAATGAACTGCGTAATGAAAATAAACAACTTTAAGAGTACAAATTTTATTCCAACCATCCTTTCAACACTCCGACAAAACTCGTATTTCAACCTAAATTATGGCTTTATAGAAGAGAGCTCAGAAAAAACACAATTGGGTTCAGTGTTAGAGTTCTTCCTGACGTTGTACACTGAATCAAACAAGGACATGTCAAAATTCCGAATTTTCCAATAAAAGATGCAAAAAAATCGATCTTTTCTGTAAAAGATCGAATCTTGAAGGCGGAAAAATAGTGAAATTCAGACACCTCAAAAAAAAAAGCCATGACATTCCATTTCAACAAACAGGGACATAATATGAACACCAAAGAAAAACATACCAGGATCCGACTCAATAGTGCACCAAGACATGATGTTTCTGCAACTGCAAAATTCCAAAATTTACAGCTTAGTTTTATAAAAGCGCAATTTTTATGCATTATACTATTCAGATTCTCAATAAACTCTAAATTTAGACGCGGAAAGCGTTGAACACAAACCACGACACGCAATAAAAAAATTAAACCTAATCAATTTCCACAAAAATAAGCCAAGACGCACTGTCAATCCCAATGAAACGAAAATTGCGGAGCCCGTCAGTAAATTAGAGATTATACAACGTACCTTCTACTTCGATATTGGAGGCTGCGAATAGCGGCGACTTACGGCGCGTTTTGGCCTGTTTTGATAGCCTAAGCTCAACTTCGCCGTTCGGAGTTTTCTGAAGCCTGACCAAAAAACAATACCGATCTATAAATTTATTTATTTGTGGTAAATATAAGAATTTAAAAAGTTTTTAGAAATTATTTTTATGTAAGAATTTGTTTTAGTGGATTTTATTTTGTAAAAATATAAAATTATTTAATCAGATTAGCCGAATGTGTTTGATTTAGATGACAATCCAGTAATGTTTTATTAGGGTCTGGGAAAAAAAAAACTCGATCAACCTAACCCGAATCTCATTTCATTCAAATCCATTCAAATCATGACCCACATTTTTTTTTACTAGAGTTTTCGAGATTTTTTCCTCCCCTATTATTGTCAAAAGAGAGATCGGGAAACTAATATCTTCCCATCGAGATTGTTGACCTGATCCGGCTCGATTATTTTTAAAAAATATCACAATATTATCAACACATTGGTTTAAAAGTTTGTAATTTTAAATAAAAAATTTATTGAGAGGAAGCCTGTATAAAAATTGACATGATGCTTTTAAGGCTTAAATTAAATGGCTAATTATTTCATTCAAACAGGAAAAAAAAAATCACATACACAAATATTATAATTAAAATAAAATTATACAAAATAAAATAAATGTGAGTTTCTTTCCATTTCTCTCGTTCGCCTAAACTTAGAAGAGTGAAATGAACACATTGTTACCACTCTTCTAACTTTCAAGTTATCTTTTTTCTACCTGACGGGATCTTGAACTTGTTGCACAGTATATCGAACGATAAAGTAAAGTAAATTTTCGGAAAAACCAGTGAACTAAATGGTGAAAAAACACAGTAGAGCAAAGCTTAAAGTAAACCAAATCGAGGTCTGTACGAAGTACAATGTCCTTAAAACAGATTCGTCTCCTCATGTATGTGCTTCGGAGATCGTCTTGGACGTCTATTTTCCAGGATACAATGGAACAACCTGCAGTGACTTAGCACGAGACAATACTACGACGAACTGAAAACGTACCTTTATTTTATCACCGAAATTTAACGGAGGCCAAATGAAAAGAAAACAATTTGAAATGCAAAAGAATGCTTGAAAGAGATAAGATTTTCATGTATTTTAAATAAAAAAAGGAACACACTATTTAAAAGTCTCAAAATGCACACCAAGAATCATGCAAGATTGATTAACTCAATTAATCTTCTCATTAACTCAAGAATACGAAGAGTCAAAAGTTTTCAATTAACTCAAAAATGTGGAAAGTCAAAATACATTTCCAAAACAATGAGTCACAACTAACTCAAGAATGTGGAGAGCCAAAAGACACTCCCACATTTATGAGACATAATTTTTATTCAAACTCTAAATTTGATTCAAATTTCCAACAGAACTTTCCGGAATACCAAGACCCGAATATTTGATTCAAATTTCCAACAGAACTTTCCGGATCTCAAATATTCGGGTCTTGGTATTGTCAGCTACGAAATCAGAAGAAAAAAAATCTTAATTTTTATCGAGACGAAAATTAGATATGAGGATTACGGGACGAATTCGGATCCGATCTCACCGCTAGTTTTATCCCATGTAATGGACTAATAAAATATGGGGCCGATATGGAAGAGAGCCCAAATAACGAAGCCCATAGTTGTGTAACTGCTCACTCATCACGAGTAAGCAAGTGCCGTACTACCGTATAAATAATGGGAGCAACATTTGGTCGACCAAATAATTCACTATTTTCGAGTATGTTAATTAATATAGAATAGATATCTTGTGAGACGGTCTCACGCATCATTATCTGTGAGACGGGTCAATTCTATCGATATTCACAATAAAAAGTAATACTTTTAGCATAAAAATTAATATTTTTCATGTATGACCCAAATAAGAAATCCGTCTCACAAAATACGATCCGTGAGACCGTCTCACGCAAGTTTTTGTCATTAATATATAATACATTTTGAATGGTTCAAAATAAATGATCGGAGCAATTCAATTGAAACTTTTTTACAATTTGATTCTTTATAATCAAAACCAGTCGATTCTTTATACATTAATGAATTACCCGTCATACAAATGCCTTGTTACATTTTTATATCACAAAAACTCATGTGAGACGGTCTAATAGATCAATTTTTTGATACCGATATTTTATATCGATCACTCATAAAAAAATATTATTTTTTACGTGAATTGATTTATACTTTTAATAAGCTACTTCTCCATCAAAATTTGTTGACAAAATTATCTTGTGTTATATAAGCATCAAGTGTCCTTAATTTTACTCATTGAAATTAGGCTGTCTAGTTTCCGACAAAGGAGCAGACAACTTTAACCCGACCAAAAAAATCACTTTATTAAATCACATGTGACAACACTTTGATTAAAATATACCATAGATCACATGCAAGCACATATATACTAAAATTAGTTTTTTTATGAATAATTTTAAGTTAATATTTAGATTAGGAACATTTTATATCGAAAAATATTCGTAACTATTTTGTTATAATTTGTAAAGTTATTGCGTAGACAATATGCTGCTTTGTATTAAAATTATGATTTAGTTTTTTGGTGAGATGGACATTTAAAAAATAGTTATATCGAGATATTATGTTAATTAGAGGTAGATTTTCTCTATCGTATACACTCCTTGTGTATATACATTGAAATAAACTATAAATTTAAATTTGAGCAAACTCGATAAAGTAGTAAGTCTCTTGTGAGACGGATACAATAGTAAATACTTTTGACATTAAAATTAATATTTTTATAAGTAAACCAAATAGAAGATTCGTCACACAAAATTACTTATTGTATTGCTTTACTCACAAATAATCAATTGATTAATTTTTTTCGAGAAAGATTTTCCCTCAATTTTTTTATTCCTCTTATTAATCAGTGTCATCATGGTCAACCTCAATCAGTTGACGGTTGCATCAAATGAGTGTACTCCCCAACGATCATCCATTTAATCAATTAATTATTAATTATTAACAATAACAAATAGCTAAATTCAAGTATGTCTATTCAATGTGTTTAATTTTTTTTTAAAAGAAACCAAAAATTAAAAATAAACCACATAATCATTTACATAAATCAAAGTTAGCTACATCCATCATCCATGATGGGTACAAACTCTCAGACCAATAATTATGAGATGGATGATTAATAGCATACTGTGCTAGACTATGAGTCACCTTGTTTGCAGATCTATATACATGATTAATTTGAAGGACTCGACCTGATTTAAGGAATTTCAAAATGTTACACAGCAAAGAACCATCAGTATTCAAAAACTCTAAGGGGTCTGAAATTGTTGGCATTAAGGCTGAAGATTTCAAATGTGAGGTTTTGTTCGGATTCCATCACCTAGAATTTCAAAGATTAATAACACAATTGTTGAAATTATCAATAAAAAATTAATTTCAACAAACATATCATATTATACAATGTTTGTCGTTTTATCAATACACAAAAACTCATGTGAGAAGGTCTCATGGACCAATTTTGTGAAACATATATTCTATATGAGTCATGAACAAAAAAAAGTATTTTTTATGTCAAATATATTAATTTTTATTGTAAATATGAATATGAGTGATCCGTCTCACGTATAAATATTCGTGAAATCGTATTTTGAAAGAACTACTCTTATCAAAATTTATAATTGATAATATTGAAAATCTTTTAAATTATATATCAATCCAAACATCAGCTTCGATTCTTCTCTCGGATATAGTTTGTGAAGATTCATTCTTAAAACATTTTTCATCAGATTATTAATTTTGACCTAAAACATATAAACGCAGTTAATAAATTGGTATTAATGGCCGCTAGCAAATGATTGGGCGCAGGTTTTTAGTGGCAACAGTTACTTGCAAAGGTAGTTACTTGGAGCCTTATTTATTGTATGCAGCTGTAGAAAGTGTACTCTTATTACTAGTAGTTTTCCGATATATTGTTCCGACTTTTAATCTGCTGGCTTCCCACAAGATCAATCAAAGGCCACCTAAATGTTCAAACTTTTCTACTGATACTCCCGGTAAGTGATAAATTCTTGATTTTTCCTGAATTCTTTCGGTATATGCGTCATGCCATTTCTGTGATTGTTAATAATACGGAGAGGCCGACCTTCTCTACAAATGGTTTTCGTCTCCCTTATTGTTAGGAGTGATATTTCATAACAAAATATTGTCCAGTTCGTCGTTTGATCATCTTCATCTTCATCGTTTGATGTAACGCGTATATACTTCTCGCGCGGGGAGAGGTTTGAGAGGTTTATGTTTGTTTTTATTGTGAAGTACGTGGAATTGTTATGTTCTTTAGCTGTATCTTTGCAGGAAAAAGGAAAAGGGATGTGGGTTTTGGGGATTGAAGTTGGGTTGATTGGCAACACGGTTCATGCTACACCAACCAAGCAGTTACACTGGCTGTCATCTGTTTTTGTTGGGATTTTGATGTGCAAAATTGTAAGTTAATTTGAGGCCTGCCTTTTGTCTCGTTTCTTGCGTTATTTTTGTTTTTGCTGGGTTTATCTGCATTTGGTTCTTTGCTGGGCATTGTGTTTTGTTAAGATATCAGTATGTTTTATTGATATTGATTGAAAGAGGAAACCATTTGATTCTGGGAAAACTAAGGGGGGCTTTTTTGTTTGTCAGATGGAGAGTTCGTCCTGGTCTTTTGCTTGTCTGGTTACCCAGAGATTGTTTCTAGAGTTGAGCAAAGGGAGTACATGTATTAAGATGTTATCTCATAACACCTATAGGAGAGTACAAATTCAAAAGACTAGTATGTTATTTTATAGAGCCTCTCAAACAGTCGCTCGTGAAATCAAGGTTATATCGCGAAATTTCCCTCCTTTTCGAAGCTAATGTGCTAGGTGGCTTTCAATCGACGCCAACTCAACGATTGTAATTTCCCAAATAGCTCTTCCATGCCAATATTAAACAATAAGTTAGTCCAGATTCAGAGACTTGATTAATTGGTGGGAGAGTTTCTCAACCTCATTATTTATTACATAATTGCTTCTATCATTTTTTTTTGTATTTGAGCTTATTATCCAAATCCCAATGTGTGCTGTGATAATATAATAGAAAAATAAATAAATTTATGTTATTGTCCTGAAGCAGCTTTGTTTGCCTCAGTTCGAGGAAAGTAGAAGCTTCCCCGTGCTGAAACAGGATGTAGGATTACTTGGAGGAATAACAAATTTTTCATGATTTAACATTCTCTGTACACTGGATGCAAATGATCTTCTGTACTCTTTAAGCCTATTGGTATTTTGCTCATCTCTATTTCGTTTTTGAAGATATCCAATTTTGGTGTTGAAGGTCTATGAATTAACAGGTGTAGTCAGCAGTTTATTCATAAAGGGCTATCCCAAACTTGACAGTAAACAGAAACTAGAGTGGAACAACAGGTTATGATTCTTTCTATGTTAATTGATTCTTTTCGATTTAAGATTTGTTCCAAAGCTTATTGTTGTAACCTGAATTTCGTTTGTGATCGACTGTTAATGATACAGGGGATTCTCCACTTTCCACGCAATTGTAGTAGCTGCTGGTTCTCTATATCTGTTGGTTGTTTCGGATCTTTTTGTTGACACACAAGACGAGTTGATGATTAGTAGAACATCGAATCTATCTGACACTATAATGGGGGTAATATTAATTGTTAACAACTGTGTGTAAAGTTGAGACCGCAATATATGATCGGTTCATTAGAGTTATTTGATTATTCTTGCTGTTGAATATCATTTTTATATTGCTTGGAATGTGCGTTGTATATCAGTCAGTTTGTTTAGCCACGAGAGTGATCGTTTTTTTTTTTATATTTCTTAAGGCTGTAATTATGTGTATAGTTGTAATAGCAGTCTGTTCTCTTGCCTTGAGGAAAATATCTTCTCCCTGGTGTTATGCTTATACATTGATTTTGCAGCAGCATTTAAGTGAATGTCTAAAAAATGGCTCAATTGAAAAAATCAAATGAAATTGTCTGTTTATCAGACTCAATTGAGACAACATGCTCCTCTTTCCCATTTGCAATAGGGCAACCTCGTATGCGATTATAAGTTTTGTGGATCTTATTTCTATTTCTTGTGGACACATCCTCTTAGTTTTATTTTATTTTTTAACGATTCAGGTTTCCATCGGCTACTTTCTATCAGACTTGGCAATGATAGTTTTCCACTTTCCAACTTTAGGTGGAATGGAGTATGTAAGTACGGGAATCCCACCAAATTCACTTGTGCATTTTTATCATCAATGCCTATCATAATATTTATCTTTCCTTGTTATCTACTCGGGGAGTGAGAACATGCCTACATTTATCTTTCATCTTTAATTTTTGGAAGTTGCTTCAAGATCGCTGCACCTAATTATATCATTTTAGACGAGGCAAATTTCAATACAAGAAAAATGTTTGCTATTACATAGTTCAAGGGGGAGTGATTTTCATGTAAGCGCTTTTTTTTTTTTGGCTAGGTGGTGCATCATGGACTCTCTATGTACTCGATCATTCAATCTCTTTTGAGCGGTCAAGCACAAGTCTATATACTGATGGTTCTCTTTACTGAAAGCACAACTCCATTTGTTAATCTGAGATGGTAAGATTAGGAGATGTTATTTTTGCAATCTCCTCCTTTAGTTTGTCTCTTGAGATTCGATATTAATTTAGTTTCAACTCATATTCAGGTATCTTGATGTTGCTGGCTTGAAGAATTCTAAACTCTACACTTACAATGGTGTTTCTTTGTTCTTTGGGTGGTTGGTATGTATAAGCTTTCAAATTATTGAAATTTAATTTGTCATCTTTGCAAAAATATTCCTACAATTGTCAAATTTAATTTCTCGTCATCTTACTCAGATGGTGTTGGATTCAAAATAAATTATCGTAACATGGATAATTTTTTATTTTCAGGTTGCCAGGATTATCTCGTTCATGTACTTTTTCTACCACATGTTTATGCATTTCGATCAGGTAATTGACTTTACATTTGGTACTCAGTAGTAACAGGCATAGCTTTCCCGCTTGGAGTTTTATGAATCAATTTGGACCTTGAAACTTTTTGCTGGCCTAAGTGTGCTCTCCCAGTTAAACTTGGTCCCAGATTATTTTTTCGGATCATAGCCAATCATGTGTTAAAACTGTGAGTTCATACAAGAAATCGTGGTGAATTGGACATTGCTCTTTCTAAATGAGTAGTTCTGCACACCCTCAGTCATAAGATGTATACCTGGGGTTCAAAGTAGACTTTGTTTCCATGTCAAATATTGGATTCTGGTTCGTATCCAATCGCAGTCTTGAAATGCACGTGCACCAAACTTTTCCATAGTCTAGGTTCATGTGGAAATGTAAAATTCGCTTGCCTTAGATAACTGGCCTTATTTTGGTTTTTGCTGTTTCTATCAGGTCAAGAAAGTGTTTCCTGTGGGATTTTACAGTTTGCTTGTAGTACCTCCTGTGTTGGCAATGATGAACTTGTTTTGGTTCTGGAAAATTGCGAGAGGTTTGATAAAAACCTTGAACAAGGCCAGGCACAGCAAATGACATTCTTCATGGGGTTATATACTTCTTTAGCATGCATAAGTTGTATTAAAATCACAGCTTACAGTGTTTTTACGTCAATATANGCTCAAAATTCGGAAAATAAATATTTCGAGCTCGAGTTTAGCTCTACATATAAGCGGCGACCCCAACCATTAATTTGTCATTGCAACCCAGATAATTTTTTAATAAAAAATTTAACATTAAATAATCATCTTGCATTTAGCTACCATAATAATTATGATTAATTTTTAATAGTAATAAAAATGTGATAATTATGATTAAATTATCTATATTTCTTTAAAAAAGCACTCGTTATCCAAACAATGATAATAATAATAATATTAATATTATTACTTATAGTTTTATATAAAAATTAATTAACTACAAAAAATAATTATCCCAAAAAACCAACAATACAAGGTTATTTGAATTTAACTTTTATGCAATGACCAATCAGTTCTACAAATTTAAGAAATTTTTTTTAGTTAATTCGTGAATAATCCGATGGGTTGCATATTCCAATACCTTAGAATAAATTTGTATATGATCTAAAATTTGGAAATGTATAACATATTTAATAGAATTTTTAAAAAAAAACATGTAACAAAATAATTTAAATTAATATAACATGAGTATTTTTTTCATTTACAAATAAATTAGAAATTTGTGTATTATTTAGAAAATTATATATATTCATCTTTTGAAAAAGAAAAGGACGTAACTGATCATCTTGTCAATGACTTGAATAGGTAAAGTAGATTATTATTAGTTTAACACATTAAAAATGTATTTTTTCTGTACAAAACTATGGGAGTTGGTCAATAATTTATTGACAAGAAATTGGGAAGGTGCAATAAAGTAGGTGTGGCCAAAGAAGGTTGTTTCGGAGAGAGAACCAGAGTGCAAGATATATTGAACGAGTTTATTGATTGGTCATAACTAAAAGAAACATATTCAAGAAAATTTAGTTGTAAAGAGAGTATTTCATCAACCTCAAACAAAAAATATGCTGGTGAAAAAATACAGTCAAAATCCCTTTTGTTTACACTATACGATCACTTTTCTAATATAGATGACGGTCCATCTCTTCAATTCTGGACGAAACGTTATTCCTCAAAGATTCTAAACTTTCCAAATATCCCTCAAGTTCTTGCAGATCCATCCCTTCAATTTGCTGATCCCACCAGAATTCACTCTCCTTGATTTCAAGATTCGTGGCAGTACCAATCACTTCCTTCTTCTTTTCTTCCAACATTCTAACCGCCTCCTCGTACTCAGTTCTGGCATCATCTATATGACTGGTATAATTACTAATAAAACCAACTCCCATATCGAATCTGTGACGCGTGGATTCCGCAGATGGACTGTGGAATGCGTAAAACTTCTTCGCCGGAGATTGTACGATAATGGAGAGTTCCGAACCGCACAGAATGCATAATTCACTGGCCTTTTTGAATAGCCCTGTTCGTCTTTTGGTGAACGTGACTTGCAAGCTTGCTTTTTTCTGTATTTTTTTTATCTCAATCTTGCGACGACCCATTGTGAGTTTCTTCCTCCCATTCAGCTTCTCCATATGCGACCTGTTGTCTTTGTACAGAGGATTTATGTTTATACAAGTATGCAAAAACCCAATTGAAATCTGATGTATATTAGTTTCCCAAGTAAAATATGATATATATTAGTTTCTCGATAAAAATCTGATACATAATCGTT
The DNA here is from genome assembly GCF_012295235.1 of Primulina huaijiensis. Lineage (NCBI taxonomy): Eukaryota > Viridiplantae > Streptophyta > Magnoliopsida > Lamiales > Gesneriaceae > Primulina > Primulina huaijiensis. The sequence continues at coordinate 3,540,619 of NC_133319.1, read as the reverse complement.
TTAAACAAAAAAGATGCGATTATCGCGTGATACGTTAAAATCTATGGAAATTCTACAGTAATTGCGGTGACAAACACATCAGAAACGTAATTCTCCGATAAAATCATAGAGAAAAAAAACAAATCTTTGAATGAATTTATGCCAAATACCTTGAAATCGACGAACAGCAAGGAAAACAATCAAAATTCAATCGCCAAAATCGAAAGCGAGCAAAAAAGGAAACAGATCTGAGAGGCGGATTCTGTTGTGGGTAAAAATGCGAGTATAATTCGGAATTGAAATCCTGCGAACTTCTTAGCCAGGCTGGAAACAAAGAAAACGCGCTTAGGCAAACCGAAAACGGGGGCATCTGCTATCGTGCGCAGGTGATGCAATAAATTGACATATTGATATATTAACTAATAAAATTATTTAATTAAGACAAACTGATCTATAATAAAACTAAAAAAATCAATTTTATCATTGACATAAATTATTTTTAAGTTAAATAATCATTGATAAATTCGATCTTTTATTTTTAAAATTATTTAATTTATTATATTTATTAAATTTTAAAAATATATATTTATTTTAAAACTATGTTTTATAAATAAGTATCAACTCAATATACAATTAATTTTTTTATTATATTGATAAATATATAATAAATAATTATTTGTCATTAGAGCTCGGAGGTATTGTTTATGGACTACTAAAGAAAAATAATCACTTTTTTAGTTTTTTAAAATTAAAATTATGCATTGTTCTGTTCGAATTTATGATAGTGTTTAAGATGAAAATATCATAAAAAAAATTTATTTTGGAAAAAGTCGATGGCACGTGGCTGTCAAAGCATCAATACAACAACATTTGAAAATTTTCATTCATTCGCGATTTACGTAACTCCAATAACCAAAATTTTCCGTACTTGATTTAGGAATTTTTGGTAAGTTTTATGATTTTTCGACTTGTACTTGGGATCAAATTTAAATGAAATTTTGTGACTTTTCGATGGTGTGTGATGGGCGAAACACCCATATGACTACGTATGAAAAATCTCACACATTCTTGATATATATCTATCATGTTACACTTTTCTGAATTCCAACAAATCAATATTAGATTTTGAAAAATTAAAATGATGAATAAATTTGTTTCGGTCATCCGAAAACAATACATCGAGGTTGTAAATATCAATATGATTAAAAAAATTGCATATTTGAGTTAATAATTATTTGTCATAAAATATTCTTTAAAAAAGTAATAAAATCATCTTAAAAATAAAAGTACGCATTTGATTGAATTTATTAATGATAGTGGGACTTAAAAACAATTTAGGTTAAATGTATAATTGCTTTTTCAACTTGATCATATACCAATTTACTAATTTATAAATAGTTCATGTACTAATTAAGTTATTTATAATAACTCATGTATCGATTTACCAATTTATCAATCGTTCATGTGCTAGGTGAGCAACTTATATTTTAGAAATAATAAGTGTGCTTCAGATCTTGCTGATAAAAATATTCGAACTCGAGTTCAAAGATTCTAAACGTTCTTCTCCTTAAAACTGCCAACATTCTTCTTTTCTTCCAACATTTGATCTGGATCCTAGTCGGACCTCATCGGGTTTGAGTCGGAAAATCTCAATCGTTAACCAGCCCGCCCATGGCCAGTTACGGTCCGGGTTGTGAACTCGACGGTTCGGGTCTGGGTCTGTTTCCTGGTAACCGTGGGTCTGGGTCTGGGCCCTGGTCCGGGTCAACCTTTGATTTTTAATTTTTTTAAAAAATATTATTTGTTAATAACAAGTTTAAAGAATACAAATATATAAATTAATAACATAGGGTTTGCACTTATAAAAATTCTATCAAATATTTCCTAAAATAAAGAAACATTTATCTCAATAAAAATACATATATCTTCAAAAGTATCCAATGAATCAAACCACAATTAGAAATGTGATATTATAAAAAAAAATCATCACAAATCTCGAGCTCCAATTTTCGCTACTATTTGGCCTCCGCAATCACAGGCATGCACACGCCTTACTTCAGGACTTTATGTGNAACAACTTGGTCAATGATCATTCCAAATATCTAAACACAAAGAAACTTTGTTATTTTAATTATCAAATTCTTTTTTTTGCTCCATGACTAATTTTTTTAAGTGTGCATTTGGTATTTTAAGTGATACGTCTAATAGAAAGATTTACACTTAAAAAAAATAAATTTTCAAAAGATAATTTACCATTAAAACTTAAAGAAAGATGTTCAACCGCACGAAATTTAGTTGTTTTTTCTCTAAATTTAATTCGAAAAATTTTAAAAAGTTTAGAATTGTTACTCAATTGAAAAGATAATGTCGGAATTTGAGTTTGAGAACGATTAATATCAATTTCCACCGGATGATATTTCTCAACGTGCCGCGTTAAAGTTCCATAACCATCTCCTTATTGAAATTTGCACATTTTTTTTAACAATATTTCCATTTGGTTTGCAAATCACCGAAAGGAAGCGTCACATTTTCAAAATGTTTGGTGAAGACATCGAATGCTGGGCAAAGCACCGCTCGATTTTTTCTTTTAGGTGTCGTAGGATCGCTTATACTTTATTGACTTTGATGATGATGTGTTTGATAATGATGTTTTACTTTTAGGCGTTGTAGGATCACTTATACTTTAGAAATCGACCATTGCACAACGTGACAATTAATTTCAAAGTCAATCAGTTCAGCCATGATTCCTGATCAAACTCGTTGACCATGGGCTGGTTCTAATTCAGGTCTAGGTAAGATCTGATCTATTTCTAACAGTTTTATGAAACATAAAAATACTCAAATTACTCCATCCAAATAGTAATTTAGTTTTCTTAGTAATGTTTGGTTGCAAATTTATTTATTAATTATTTATCATACATCGATTAAATTATTAGTTATTTATTTCAAATCAATCCATTCGTACATCTTAATATATTTATATTTATTTGATTATTAAAAATAATAAAAATATAATTTATCATTTTATCACAAATTTAATCAATCAAATCAATCATATTATTATTATTTAATATTATTTTATATATTTTTTAATAATCATTATTTTTTAATAATCATTATTTTATATATATTTTAATAATCACAATATTATTTATATACACAATCTTATGAAATCTCATGGACATAACTAAACATACTCAGATTCTAAGGAATTTGATTGGCGACAAAACGTGATTCGTACTAAAAATATGTTACAGGACAACTTTTTGTTCCCAATTTTTCTTTGCAATAACCAAACTTTTATTATTTGCGTCTTGTTGGTTGAATGAAATTAGGAAGCAAAACTATAATTTCAAAAAATAAAAAATTTAAAAAAATCCACAATAAGACTTATTTTCCATACACAAAAACTCATACGAGATCGTTTCACAAATCAATTTTGCGAGACAAATCTTTTATTCAACCAGACTCATGAAAAAATATGACATTTTATGTCAAAAATATTATTTTATAAAATATAGATCAAACCAATATCATGAATATAGATATAAGAAATCGTATTTTTATTAATATCATTAATTACTAATTATCTCTTGAGGAACAAAACATATCAAAATAGAAACTTAACTATTGACTTTGGAAAAAAGAAAAAATACCTCCAACATCTTTAGTTTACATAAAAGATTTATTTTTTACACAAAGCTACGTTTTATATCAAGATTCAATCCACATTTGCACAAAACATATCATGTACATGTTATACACTTGACAAAAATCTTAACTTTTTTTTTTCTCGCTGAACTTTTAGACTTTTTTCGTGTCTTCGATTTCGATTCCCACAAGATCTAACCTTTTTCTTCCTTGATTTGTTGTCCTTTCAACGATTCATCAATGGCCTACTTCAGAATCTAGCGAGTACCCACTTTTCATTTTAGCAATTTTTTAATGAAAGATTAACAGATAATTAAGCACCGACTACCCAAACACTACCAAATCTTGAAAAACAGTAAAGTGAATTTCAATATGTGGAGAACAACTACCTGCTCAAATCTACTGAAATGGGCATTTGATTCAGCCATACGGGCCTCCAGGCTCAGACCCGTTTCCCATTTCAGCAATCATCACACCAAGTTAACGGGTTCGTCGTTTTACCGATTTTGTAGCTCCGCCGTGAGCGGCGGCGGCAGTGTAAATGATGACAATTATGGTGGTGAAACTACGATGACTTATGCAGAGGCGAAGAGGCTGATGAGGCTGGTGAATGTGGAGTCGTTGAAGGAGAAGCTTGGTTTGAAGAACAAGGAGGTGATCACCTACACAGAGCTGTTGCGAGCCTGTGAGAGCTTGGGTGTCGCCAAGTCGGCGGATGAAGCCGCTGCGTTTGCTCGGGTTTTGGACGAGGCCGGTGTCGTTTTGCTGTTCCGGGACAAAGTTTATCTTCATCCAGATAAGGTATTAGATTCGCATTCTTTATTTATTTCTATGTACACTTTTATGTGAATCCGATGGGGCGCTGAATTCAATGATAGGGAATAATCTATAAAGGGTTATCGGGTTTTGTGAGGTTGATCTTGATTTGGACTTCGGGATTTCTACAGTTGAATGTGGGTTAAAGAAACTGGGGGAGAATGATTTGATCTCCGACGAAATCTTAACAAAAAAACCGTGTTATAATTGTTTTGTGATATGATTTTGAGCTGCAGATGCCTCAAGTTTATTTAAGTTAATCATCGAGTTAACACAATATGTTCCATCTTATTGAGGATAGGATAGTTGAGCTTCCGCTTCTGATGTAAGATGATAAAGGGACTGTTTGATGTTTGAGTTCTTGATTGATATTACCAAGAATTTATTTGATTGTTTGTTTGATCAATGGTGAACAATCATGTCAGGATGAAATAAAAAAATTCATCTTACACTTTTTAATGTTAGAAGGCCGTTCTCTGTTTGAATGACAGAAGAACCAAATTGGATGGTTTTTTGGTAATGCGGATCTTAGAAAGTACACTTTTTAGTGAAAAACATTGTGATTCTTAATCAACGAGTGTTACGAATGTGCGTGTCCATAATTAAAAATATCGATGCAGCTGCATAGCGAAGTGTTTTATGTAGGCTTGCTGGTGGGTTTCGAATACTGAAAGTGCAGCATCATTTTTCTTTCAATGCGTCTCTCTCCAGGTGGTAGATCTGGTTCGGAGGGCAGTTCCTCTTGCTCTTTTACCCGAGGACGACCCATGTAAGGATGAGCTCAAGAAGCTGCAGGAGAAGAAGGAAGAAATCGACATGCTAGCAGACAAGCAAGTACGCCGCATTTTGTGGAGTGGATTGGGGCTTGCTGTGGTGCAGGTCGGGTTTTTCTTTCGACTAACATTCTGGGAATTTTCTTGGGATGTGATGGAACCAATTGCATTTTTCACTACCACCACCGGAATTATAATAGGCTATACTTATTTTCTGATAACTTCAAGAGATCCGAGTTACCAAGATATACTGAAAAGACTCTTCCTTTCAAGGCAGAGGAAGCTCATAAAGAAGCATAAATTTGATATTCAGAGGTTTTTGGAGTTGCAGAATAAATGCAAAATGCCAGTCGATTCACGTGCATCCATCAAAAGGCGAACAGGGGTGGAAGTGGAACCGGAGGACCTTTTACACGGTCACTGATATCACAGAATCTACCCGTTTTATTGATTTATAGGCATATTTTTAACCTTATACAAACTAAAAGCTCCTCATTTTACAAAGATGTGCGCCAAAATTCTTGTTGGATGCCTCAGCTGAGTTCGGTAACGAAGTAAAAATTTGTTACTCTGCATTCTGCTAGTACTTGGTGTTGGATTGCATATATATAATCATAATTGAGTTGTGTGTGTTAACGGACTTTCCATTTGTGTGAATGAAAATTGAGGAATGATGAGTTTGTCCCACATAAAAAAATAAATAAAATTGGAGAATGATGAGTTTGTCCCACCTAGAAAAATAAAAGCGGTATAAATGAGCTTATGTTGAGTTACAATTTATGAAAGTGTAAAAATGATTGATCAAGATATGTGCACGATTTGCACCGGAAAAGACTTGACTTGTGCGCAAAGCTCATGAACACGACCTGAGTGCGTCGAATGTCGGACCGATCAAGGAAAAAATCACCTACTTAGGCTAGGCAACTTCTTATTATTTTATTTTTTTCCGGAAGAGAGATTTTTCACATGCTTTGTGTTTCATATGGCTTCTCAGTCACACCGGACATATCAACTCATCCCTCATTCTTACTTTTTTCTCTTCGCAAGCTTCTTGTGGTTCTACGTAATCTACTGATAAAGTTCATGCACTAATTCAATCCGGCAGCTTAGTGATTTGTGCTTAAGTCGCTACACGTATGTCGTCAATGTAGTGATTTGTACTTCTGTCGCTGCAGGTCTGTCCGATTTATTCTGGGAAAAAGTCGTCCATTTTGATCATCGAAACACACATCAGAATGTGTGTCTGAGCATATATCAATCAATAGCACATCAAGAAATGCAATTGGGACTATTTCACAACACATATGTCGTCCATCATGGATTGGGACTATTAATGACTCCCTGGTTCTACTCCTAGGAATGAATTGGGACGATTTCACAACACATATACGAACTATTATAATGTGTAGGCTATGTCTCTCTGAGTATACATCAATAGCACGTCAAGAAATGCAAAAGAAACCATTTAACAGTGTGTCACACTCTATAAAAAATTCCATTAGTAGAAGGAATCTAACAATCCACACATAAACATCAAAATAATTTCTGATATAGACATAGTTTCAAAAGTGTGACCCTTATCTGGCTATAAAACCAAAAAAATCCACCTTCGAACTCGCAAAAGATTCGATCATAAAATACTCAAATCCTTGGAATTTCCATAAACTCACAATAAAGATTCTCAAAGAAAAAGCTTTCTGTATTCGTCTGCCTCGTCAGTCATTTCTGCTATGCTTCTGTCTTTCCTCTCTTTGTCAAGATCAAGCTTCTGCTTCAGTTCCTTCTCCTTCAAATCAATCTGTGCAATGATTAGCAGCAAGAAACAAAATACAGTTATAATTAATAAAATATAAGCAATTGTTGTTCTCACAGCATCGTAGATCTCATCGTTTTTTTCAAAATCGCCACTTTTGCGGGGAAGTACATGAATATGAACGTGTGGAACAGTCTGTCCAGCCTGAGGTCCATCCTAAGGTGTCGATAAAAGTTGAGAGAGTAATAGTCAAAGAACAGAGACAGCCACTAGAAGAAGGAATCTTTCGTAAATTTCAGGTTCATCACAAGTAATGAAATCACAACATACGTCTAAAATAGCCCTAAAATATTGTCGATTTCACCCAAAAATATATCAACGTATCAACGTCAAATCTCATAATGCACATAGATGTGGCTTTCTTTCTTCTAGGAATTGATTCTCGTGTGCATATGAGTGTTTCTCCCCCCATTTGTCATGAAGGTTGGGGGCAGAGATGTTGAGGTTCAAGGAAATTTCAGATAAGATATCACCTTGCTGAACAAGGGAAAAGGGGAACAATGTTGAAATAATTTAGTTCTTGTAAATAAAATTGCAGGAGTGGCAATAAGATGTGGTGGTGTTCGCTTTACATGCCCTCAAAATGTCAACAGGGTCATCTCAGATCTCGCAACCAAAGATGAATCAAACAACATATAGTTCCTATGATATCGGTAACCTTTTGCAGATCCGGTCATGTAGGTGCCGCGATAACTCATGAAGTACCATGAATTGGATTATTTCACTAGATAATGTCAGAGTTCGAAGGAATATGACTAGATGGTTTATCAGAAAATTACCCAATTCAGCTAATACGTAACAGATGAAGAAACATGAAGATTTGAAAAAGAACAAATGACTGCTCTCAATAAAATAATTTGCGATCTTACTTGGATTGCAAATGTAAGTGAAGATGCATTGTGGTAGGACTCAAGTTGGCTCCCCACCTTCTGTGCTGTGAGCCATATATCACTGGTCTCATCAGCACTAAGATCAAGAAAGCGTTTGACTTCACGCCTCGGGCAGACAAGCACGTGTATGTTGTGTTAAGTCAACCAAAATAAGGAAACACAACCCTGAAGTGGTTATATTGTATAACATCATCTAATTATATTTTAAAGGGCTACATGGTTCGCTATAAAATGCAGAGTTCAAGAAATCTAGAGGGAGCTGAGAGAAAATTAGATGGTGAATTTAAACATGACTGTGCTCTGATGTGGAGGCATATTTGATAAACCACAAACTTTCTAAGCTAGCAGCAACCCCTTGAACTAAGTTTGTTTCAAGAACTAATCATGACTTGCTGTTGATTCAAGAAGACAAATGGCGAAGTAACAAAGCAACACTTCACCGTCTCATCAGATCAATTTATTCTACATGTTTCTACCCTCTAAATATGTGTACGGCAGTACAAACTCAACTCTACCACTAAAAATTATTCAGATATGGAAAGTGGGGAGGATATGACCTGCAATGCCAAGAAACAGAAAACGGAAATCATCAATCCCACATGGAATAAAATATTCAATGCAAATGTCAATGATGCTACAGTCCAGACTCCAGACCATATAACAGTTTATGTTTTTCATTTTTTCACCATCGACGCCTATGAATTTAGCTCATGATGATTCTAAACACAGAACGTTTAAGAACATGATAGAATTCAAGCTCTTTGCCCCCGACTCGAAGGGAATTATTCTTCTTTTCATAAATATAAGAGCAGAGACATGATGCCAAAGTATCAGCTACACCAAAAGCAAATAAAACAAGAGATACTATAAAAGATCGCGACTACTCGCAGGTATCATGAATTTCTAAATGTGATCTGGTAGACTAAACTTGCACTTAAAATTCGATTTTTCGTTTTTACTTCGACAGGTTACTAAAGAATAATAATATAATCTGGGCATCGCAAATATAAAAGGTGAATCTTGCATACCAGGAACGAGAGGGCGGAGATTGACCAAAGCATATGAAAGTTGAGTTGAGTAGAACACTTCCCGTGGGTCGATTTTGTATGTGCCAAACATGTAACTCTCAGAATCCATCTGGGCATCAAAATTTTCGAGAGTAAGATCAACAAGACAACAATCACACACAATCGTAAGGAATACTTAAAGAAAATAGAAGTCAAAGTTCAACACTTGCCTCAGTAGGCGGTTGCATGAAGGAAGAGGAAGCTCTGGCGAAATTAGAGGGAACCCTGGTGAGAGTCGCAGCTGGAGAATGAAGGAGAAACCTCGGGGGTGTGGGGGGCTGTTGTAAATGTAGAAATGGTGCGACAAATTTAAGGGAAGAGAACAAAGGCAACGGCTTTAACATCAGAGTTGGTGGCCCAACGGCGACGCCTCTGCTGCAGTTTCTTCTGAACTGTGTGAGGTAAAGTCGTGTCCAGAAAAGCAACCAATCGTAAAGTCGTGAATTAACTTCTTTTAATTCCGTATTCACACAAAATATTCCAAATTTCTTAAAATTTGATTGTATATAATAAATCAAGAGTATGTCTTTTGTGACACGGTATCACGAATTTTTATCTCTGAGATGATTCAACTCTACTGATATTCACAATAAAAAGTAATATTCTTAGCATAAAAAGTAATACTTTTTCATGGATGACCCAAATAAAAGATCTGTCTCATAAAATACGACATGTGAAACCGTCTCACGTAAATTTTTGTCTATATATAAATATTTTGAGATACAGTTTTATTTCTAAAAATCTAATAACAATCATTCAACATGATACGATTTGTACTATTTTTTCAATATTTTACTAAAATAGTTTCTACTAATACTTTTATATTTGAAATAACTTTGATGATCTAATTAATTATTTTAAAATGGTAAGTTTTTTATTTAAAATTAAACAATATAAAATTGGAATATTATTAAAAATTATTAATTTATCAATCTTAATAATATAATAATTACTAACAATCCCACAGTAACGGGGTATGTAAAAGAATATTAATGAAATATAAGGACCGAAAGGAAATTATCCATTTACTGACGGAGCAAGTGCTCAGTTTGCATATCTCAACGAAACGAAGCTCGCGAAGCGCTATAGCGGGGAAGAAGAAACAAAGAAATACCCAAAAATGGCGTCTTGTACCTGGAATCTCTGTTCACTTCGGGCTGCAATCCCTTCTGTTCACGCCTCTTCTCCGGGTCCTTCCGTCTGCTTTCCAAACGGGTCCACCCAATCTCGCCTCAGGCTATCCAAGCCCAGACCCGCCCCGAGACCTCTCAACGCTTTTGTGGGTCTCGCCCCTTTGCACCCCCTTCTCTCTTCCCAAGGTACCGCATTTACATTCTTTCGTATTTTTTTTATGCTTGTGTGCTTTGCGAGTTAATGTCATCAGGCCGTCGAGAATATTTCCGGATTGTTATTCGTACCTGGATAGAAGATGATGTGGGTTTTATGCCTGTTCTTGGTTGTCTCTGCTGCTACCTTTTACTTTGTGATTTTTAATTGAACTAGAGATATTTTGAATCTCTTTGTTCTTTCTCATTGAAATTGTTTGTCCAGTATTTGCAATTCTTGATATTCAGTCGTGGTAAGACAAGGGATTGGATGAAAAATTTACCAATGATTGTCGTTTTTAGTTTCATACATATTCATACCATCACAAACGACGAATGGGCAGAGTTGTGCTGATATATGCTATTGATTCAAGTGTATTGTGCAACTAAGTGGATGAAATCTCTTCGCCCTTTCTTCCTGTTGAGGTTAGAAGTACATAGGATACATCGGGAATCTTTTATAGTATATATCATTCGCAAGGTAGGTTGGATCAATGCTATTTTGACTTGTTCTTTTCCATAGTCTTCCCATGTATTTATTTCATAAATTCGGATATCATATTTAGAAGCATCACTTGTGAAAAAACATGAGAAAGGTTCGTCTCCTATGCGCTTGTTAGTGTGGTAAAGTGATTGTTGAGTGTAATATCAATTGTTCTGGGATTTAGACTTTGGGAATGGCCATGCAATCTGCTTTCAGTGGCAATTCTTTGTTTTGGTAACTGATGGTTTATATACTGCAATTTGTGCCATTAACTTCCTGTCACTAAGCTGTGAGAGCCTTCTGTTTCAAGTTGTTTGAAGAAGGCTCGGTATTTGAGCTTGTCCTCGTTTCTTGTTGTTCTATATCTACGTCGTTATGGTGAAAGTGGTTCAGATAATATTTAGATGAGATTTTAGTTCTTGGGAATATTGAAGAATAGATACTGTGTTGAGATAGACTTAAACTGCGGCATATTTCGTGAGCTGGTGGCATATTATCCTTCATGTTTCATCATCAATTCTTCTTGCTTGTTTTTTAATATAGATGTCAAATCTAAATGATCTTTGTTAATGGTGCCCAAATTCTATAATGTCAATTTATTGTCTAGAATTGTACCTTGAGATAACCTTTCTTATTGACGGTGCCCAAATCCTACAATGACATTTATTTTTCTATGCGTTCTAATTCATGTGATGTGAGTTGTCTCCTGTTTCATGTAATGTGAGTTGTCTTCTGCAGATTCTACAAATTTTGACCATTCTTTCACCGTGGTTGACAATGGTGGGCGAGTTTCCGCCATGAGACATGGGAGGAGGGTGCCAAAACTTAACCGGCCACCTGACCAGCGTCGTGCTCTTTTACGAGGCTTGACAACTCAACTTCTGAAACATGGCCGTATAAAAACAACAAGAGCCAGGGCTAGTGCAGTGAGAAAATATGTCGACAAAATGATCACTCTGGCAAAGGACGGTTCTCTACACAAGAGAAGGCAAGCCCTTGGCTTCATCTACGAAAAACAAATTGTTCATGCTTTGTTTGCGGAGGTTCCAGACAGATACAATGAAAGAGAGGGAGGTTATACAAGGATAATCCGAACTTTACCCAGACGGGGGGACAATGCACCTATGGCCTATATTGAGCTTGTCTGATTGATCCGAGGGAGTTTGTCTGTTTTAACGATTCTTGAAAATTTTGTAAATGTGAAAGATTCACTTAATTGTGCTTTCCTTGGCTTTGTATGTGAAATTTGAATCAATCAAGCGATAGGTTTTTCATTTCTTGAACGTTCTGCTTTTGGATCTGGAGCTTTGTACTGCAGGAGGCCGCAAGATCTTTCTCTTTTTCATCAAAGGTTGAGGTTCGAAGTCCGAGCTATAAACTCGACTCGTGACTTTGAATTTATTCTCATATTTGTTAGCTTTGTATAAAATTTATATAACAATAAAATTTTATCTTTAATATTAATTTTTTTAATGTATTTATATCATTAAAATATTTAAAACCCACCGGCCAGTTTATGAAAATCAACAACGCTAAAAAACTTGGGACAAATAATATTTGGCACTCATTAATAAAAAAAAAAAAACACAGCCTTAATCTAATCTAACATACATATAAATATACCACTTCAATTGTGAATTTTCTTATTTGTCCTTGTTCATTTAAGTTGATCAATTAAATTATTAGATTATCTTAAGGGTTTTTTTGTAATTCATTGTCCATCTTAAATGAATTTGGACATTAATACACATTCCTTTTTATTTCTTAAATTTTATGCCTAAAAATAATTTTTTTTACATTTCCTTGTTCATTTAAGTTAGCAAATTAAATTAATATATCTTTTTAAGGGTTTTTTGGTGATATGATTCATTGTCCATCTTAGATAGATTTGGACATTAATTCACATTCTTCTTTATTTTCTAAATTTTATGTAAAAAAATTATTTATTTACATTTCTTAGTCAATTTTTGTGATTCATTGTCCATATTAGATATATTTGGACATTAATACACATTCTTCTTTTTTTTCTCTAAATTTTAAACTAAATTTATGATATAATCTTTAAAAAAAATTTAATCAATATATAATCCTTGTAATAAATATGAATTATATTGATAGTTTATTATCTTTGTTATATATTACAATTTTACATATAAAATTTTTCACTGAGTATTACATATTATTTTATTTATATATGTTTTTTNATTTTAGTTTTGATTTTGGTAAAATTCACTATTCTGTTAATTTTATTTTTATTGTTTTTTTCATTTTGAATGATATTTGAATGAAAATTATTTTTGCTGATTTATCATTTAAGAGAGTTGTATTATGTCGCGAATTGAAAAATGTCATATAAATAAGTGAATATATATGATTTATTGTCATGATGTATTTTTATGTATTGTGTTTTGATATATTTAGATTGATAAATACTTATAAACATGATATTATTCAAACGACTTTAAACATTATCTAATTCTCGTGATTATATTTTTCATTATTAGTCTTCTACGTGCATCGCACGTATACATTCCTAGTTATATTTAAAAAGAGGAGATCTTATTCATATAGAGGTGCAATCGAGATGAGTAGACGACTCGAATATCAATTTTTAACTTTGAGTTCGACTCGAAAACGTATCAAGTTAGTTCGAATAAATCGATTTAGATTGTATTTTTTAAATAAATAATTAACAATATATATATATATATATATAATCGGGTAGCTCGCAAGCTACTCAAATAGACCCATTATATAATCTTATTCAACTCAATTAAAAGTTTGAGCTATTCGAACTTGACTCGAACTCGATCAAACCGAGTTGAAGCTCAGTCAGTCGAACTACTCAAGAAAGCTGGACCCATTTGGACGTCTAATCGGGGACGACCTTTAACTTGAAACCAAAAGAAGTCGAGTTAAGAAAAAAGGATCGAAAAAGTCGAGGGATAAGGGGACCGTGCTTACATCAGATAAGGCTGGTGCATTTGCTCCGCGCTTTTCCCACTTATAGCTGTAGCATTTCCTTTTCTTTACCGAAAAACGAAGAGAAATAGCAAAAGGGTGTCTTTTACCGCAAGGAGAAAGTGTTAGTGAAGTTCATTCTTCGGCAGCTATGTTCGGTTGTACTACACTAAATCTGGGTTGTTTAGGTGGCGTGATGCTGAACGCTCCCGCCCACAACCCCTGCAAACCTTTCTTAATCCCTTCAACGAAACCGCTGCCATTGTTGAATTCCTCGAAACCCATCGGCAGCTGGAAATCGAGCATTTCAGTGAAAACGGCTGCGGCTGCGGTTGATTCCTCTGATCCCACTGAAACGGTTAGCTATTTCTCTGCCTGTTCGATAGTTTAACTTCTCTTGTTCTTTATTCGATGCTTGTCGATCAGCAGACGTAGGTTTGAGTTAGCGTCATGGTTTTATTTTCGGGAAAATTTGTAGTCTCCTGATGTATTTGAATTGCACTGGAGGATGTCATTTTCGGTATCATCGGATATATATTTTCTGTATGTTTTTAAGGGAATGTGTTTAGTTAGTTGTAAAGCCGTAGGAAATTCTGTTTAGCTGATGATATTACATCATAAAATATTTAATTTTATTTTAATTGTGAACCTAGGATTTAAAATTTTAAAGTGTAAGCACATTGTGTTATAATATAGTATAATAGTAATATAATATAATAATTGAATACATTTTAGGGAAAAATTGGATTAAAAATGGCGACTAATTTGAGTTTTGAAAATGTGATTGAGAATGTATTTTTAGGAAAAATACTGAAAATGGTATTGTGATATTTGGTTTGGTAACTGAGTTTCTTACATTTTGGAGCGCCTAAGATTATGTGATATGTGTTGACTGAGATTAATGTCGAATTGTTTTTGTGAGAACAGGAAGAACAAGCTGAGAAGAAAAAAACATATCATTTTCTTGTGGCCAATGCCAAATTCATGTTGGATGAGGAAGAGCACTTCAAGGAACTTCTAGCTGAGCGTCTTAGGCTTTATGGGGAGAGGGACAAAGAGCAAGACTTTTGGCTTGTGACAGAACCTAAATTCTTGGATAACTTCCCCAATATTACCAAGAGACTCAAGAGACCTGCTGTTGCTCTTGTTTCAACCGATGGCACATGGATTAAGTAAGAATTTTGGTTCACTTACTACAGTGATCAATACATCTTTTATCATGAAATATCTATGGTCTCAATACATCATTTAGCGTAAATTTTGGCTTAAAAGAACATGAATTGTGAAGTCCATCTAAGATTTAGATTCATCTACAGTTTATTCCCTTTTGTGTGGCATAGCTTAGATGTTGAATTATTGTGTATTTGGATTAAAACTATTCCCTGCTTGAAAAATTATGGAAAAGGATAAATGGGCTTTAGTTCACCAAACAGAGGCAAGTGGCCTGATCAGCGTGGACGTGTGGATATCTATATATGCTCGGACTGTCCGCTGCTAGAGTTGGGCGGAGATAGCCAGTACCTAGAGGTTAGAGGGGCAAAATTTTTAATACAAAACCAAGCCAAAATTGGAAGGTATTGAAGAAAATCAAGAGCTGTTTTCTACACCTGGGGCAGTTGTCCGTGCTATACTGAGTGTGGCTTTGCCACTGGTTTTAACCGAGCCTAATTATGTAAACTCCTGTATCTCTTTGTTTTTTTTAGCATTTTATCTTATTTTGTGTTATTTCGTTACACAAAACGGGTCTACAAACTTCAATGTGACAATGAGTGGAATGATTTTGAGTTTGAATGTAGGTTCATGAAGTTAAGACTGGACCGCGTGTTGCAAGATAGCTTCGAAGCTGAGAATTTAGGAGAAGCTCTGGCTTCAAATCCTGTAAATCTCGAGTTTGAAAAGCCTGAAAATTGGACAGCTCCTTATCCCAAATATGAATATGGGTGGTGGGAGCCGTTCCTTCCCCCAAAGACATAGTCGGTATAAAGAGCAATATGTTCACCGTTTTTGTGAGAGCGTTTTACAGTAGATTCCAATTCCGAGATGGGTTACGGATTCGTCTTTAGGGATGCAAAAGAAATGCATGTCTTAAAACTTTTCCAGATTTGTTTTATATTACTTCCTCGAGCTCTAACCTCTGTACATTACTACTCCATCATAATGTCTAGCCTTGTGGATCCGGCGATTCGTCCACTTCTTTGTATTATTTCTTGATTTAATTGTTGAGTTCGTGAACATGTTAATCCAAGTGCAGGATCGCACACACCACCAATTACAATTACATATTCTGGTATAAAACCCTTTTTTTTTTTTCTCAAGAGCTATAAATGAAAATTTCCCTACTTAAAATAATATAAATGAAAAATCAAATTTATTCTATATTTTCACACAGATTTCACTATCATTCACTGGTCTTGAATCTATCGTCAAAGTTGGCTCGTTCCACTCAAGGCAAATACATGAGATCAGTTGCGAAGAAATTGCATCATGTTAACAACTTCTGTGCTTTTACATTTATACAACTGTAACGTTTTCAGGCCTTCCTAACTTTCGACATATGTGGTTGCTTGCTGACATTCAGCACATTCACTACTCTGTCTCAAGCTGTTATGAAAGTTTGATATAATTTCTGATACACAAATTGAATAGTTGCCTCTCTCGAGTAATTTGCCAAATATTTACAGTTCTTGCGCCGACAATCCCGCAATTTCTTTGAGTGGTTTCCACACAAACTTTCTCCTGTATCATTGGTATATACACTGTCAATGTTAGTTAATCAAAATTACTGTTTAAACAGATTTAAAGAAAGAAGCAGGGTGAACTAATGAAATTCAGCACATGAAGTCCAAATAAATTTATCATACACTAAAGAATAAAATGAAATAGAATTCAAAGAATATATACCAGTTGCCACATTCTGCAATCACTTTGACTCTGGGTCTTAGTGAGGGAAGTATTGCAAGAAATTGCAGCTCCGCCTTGGATAAAACCTAAAGTGGCAGTGAAAAAATAGAATCTTGGATAATTCACAACAAATATGAAGCACCTTTGACAAATAGCTAATTGAACCTTTAACTTTGATAATTATCATATGGAGTAATCTATTATATCTCCTATTCTACGTCAAATCACGAAACTACTCCTATTCCACAAATTTTATTTCGAAACTAGGAAAAAAATATTGTACAAACGTATCATACGTGTATAGGACGATGGTCTCTATAAATAAATGCGAGGAACGGGAGCATGACATTCAATGTATTATCTAAAAATTACACAAATTATATATAACTAGCAAGTGAAATGACAATTAGAAGTACCTTGGCTTCAATGATCCAAACCACTAGCCCTTTGGCATTGGGAGGGAGCAAAGAGAGTCTATAATCAACTTCCGGAGGAAACCACCACCTTGCTATTGGCTGCTTTCCCAAATGAGCCTGTGTAGATATATAGATACAAAAAACAGTAAAAAAAAACTCTGTAACAATGTATACAAACGCATGCGATATATATATATACTTACGGGACAAACTGGATGGAACTTGATGAGGGTGGTCTCGGGATCGCCTAGGCCTCGTGCGGACAGGTCCAAGAAATGATACCCTTTGTAGCGCAGACGATTGAGGTACCGCCCCTCGTATCCACCCTCGTGAGGCGAGTATATGGCCAGCGCCTTGTGCTCCTCCACGTCCTCCAACCATTGTCCTAAGTCAAGCTTCACCAGGTCTCCTCCGATGAAATCTTGCAGACCTATGTTGCACTTTGTTATTGACTTCCTCCTGGGTGACGATGCATTGCTTCCAAATGTTGCGGATTTGCTGATCTTGTGGGATTTCGGGAGATATTGTTTTCGGGTGGTATGGCTTATTGAAGGGAGAAGTGATGATCCTTGAAATGAACAGGCTGCAGCAGCCATTGGAGCAAATAATGGAATTGGGAATGGTTTGTTATATTATATCATATCTCACTCAATATCATACAGATAAGAGATGGATTCTTGGCTATGATTAATGCATCAATTTTGGGTGGTTCAAACTTCAAATATATGGAAACGGGTTGCCCGAATACCAAATGGATTCGGGTTATCACAAATTGCATAATTTTGCCATCAATAGTATTAATTAGATGGTGTATAACTTTAAATATTACAATATTATGGCAATTAATTATTGTGAAGTAGTTAATTTATATTTTTTCTAGATGTTGTTGATAATCAACTAATGACAAATGTTTTTTTTTGTATGGATCCTGTTTCAATATAAATATGATAAGTTGATCTACTTACACGTATTACTTTTACGCATGTATATATAACACAATAATCCAAGAATTCATATAGTAATAAGTAAATTTGTTGTATTTATAAAAAAAAAATCCAATTCAAAAATCCCTAAATCCATGAATCTGTCTCTTATTCAATATAGTTTGATTTGCTCGTATTTGTAATAAAAGATAAATTATGATAAATAATAGTATACAATGAATATATATGAACATACATCAAACATTAATGGTAATTTTTGCGAAGGAGTTAAAGCTAGAGTTGCTAACATTATATTAGTATTAATTATATTCATATAGATTACATGGTTTCTCATTTATTGATAAAAATTGATATCATATATTAGATTCAATAATTGAAATTTACCACATAGAATCAATCATACAAGAGTAACACTTCAGGGATAAGATATAAAAATTTGGTTATAAACAAGTGAATAGATTTTTAGTGGGATCTTAATTAATAATTTTCCCTAAATTATTATGTAATATGAATTTGAAATTTATTAAAATATTATTATAACAATATAAATTGATAAAAGTTGAATTTGCAATATTTTAAATTAAAATCATCTAAAAATTACAATGTATTTAAATTATAGATTTCATCATTATTTTAAGAAATAAAATATTTAGGAGGATTTTTCCACTGAAATTTTTCATTTTAAAAATAAATGATTATCTTGATTAATCATAGCATAAGCAAGGAAAAAAAAGGCATTAATTCACTTCAATATGGCTTATAGGAGGAGGCAGCAAGGTGGGAGGCCTGGTGCCTTCTCTTCAAGCGACGATTATGATTCCGCGCTTCCGCCGCAGAATGCGGTGGCAGACGGCAGATCTTCATCGAATTCCTCAGCCTCCTCGCTGGCCACGAAAGCGATCAGAGCTTCGGCGGCTTACAGAGATTCTTCGCTGCCTTCCGCCTACGAACAATCCGCTCTCTCCTCTCCACGCGACTTCTCATCTTCCTCTTCTAAGGTTTAATGTCAGCTTAGATTATTTTCTTTTATGTTTGATTAGGTCGTCGAGATTCGAGTGACATTTTCTTTTGGTTATTTGTGGGTGAAAAGTTATGGTTATTTTTTGTGATGTTTTTTTTAAAAAAATCATGATGAATGATTTTTTTTTCTCTCTGATATGCGATCGTGGGAATCAATCATTACGATGGACAGGAAAAAAAAAGACGACCTTTATCTCAAGTGCTAACCCAAATGAATTGTGTAAAGTTTTGGGTAGGTTCTCATTAGTTGGTGAAAAAACATATGGATTGGTTGACACGTTGCTTAATTATGTTTCAAGCATGTATTTTTTACAGCAATGAATTGAATTCTTACCAGGTTATGGTAGATAAGTTACTTTGATTTGTACGATCAAGATGGTTAGAATAATAACATTTGCCATTGACTTTTGAGTGATTGGTTTAGATCTGAAGGATAATAAAGCCGAGAATATGAGGAGGTGTGATCGGAGATGTTAATGCCAGGGCAGTGATTTACTGGGAAGGAAGGGTGGAAATATGGAGTGTTTTTCTTCCCTGTCCCATGCAGATCTTTCAGAAGGATACCATTAATTCATGTATAAATATGATCCATTAGATGCGCTAACAATTGATAAAGTTGAGATAAATTTCAAGGCAAGGTCATCAGTAATTGAGCAAATATTCTACATCGTGAAGAATATAATACATTGTCTCGTGTAAATTGGCTTGAATCGTACTTTGTAGAAGTACCAGTCTAGAAAAATGTACTGACTACAAACCTGTGCAGCACTTTTTCTTTAAGTCTGGGATCAAATCTTCGCTGGCTAAATTTTTTGTTCTCTACCTGGGAATAAAAAATTTAATGTCTTGGGCACCAATGGACCAAGGGATCAAGAATTTGTCAATTTCATTGTGATAAAATGCGGCAGAGGGTAGCTATCAAATGCAATTGGCATTGGTGTGTTCATGCTTTTATGTATGCGTTTGAGCCCGAAATGAAAGCAGGATACCTTTGCGTGTAGATGGATGGTTTCACCACCAATTAAAAACTCTTGATTTCCACGGTCATTGTAATCTTAAATACCATATTAATTCACCTAATAATGATTTCTATATTGACTTTAACATTAAAGGTTTATCGTGTATAAGTCTATCAAATTGCTGGAAGAGATGAAGTGAACTTGGATTCATTGGTTTGTCCAATGCAATTAGATAGAACCAATCCATATATGACCTCCTAATCAAATGGCTGAATTTTTTTAGCCGTCTTTTTACGGATTGGAGCCTTCCAAATTAAGTGGTGCACCTATATTTTGCATAGCTCATTACGCTTTGAATTTTCCCGTCAATTGTGGAAAAAATTTGGGACTTTTTATGTTTTGATATGAATGTTATAAATATTTTTTGTGCCATTTTGATTGTGAGTGCTGTATGCTGGTTTTCTAGGTCAGCTATATTATTGTTCTCGAGTAATATTGTCATCATGGAATGTAGGATTCAACCATCTATACAGAAAAGGCGAACATGAGTGAATCTAAACAAGGATTCTGGGATGTTCTGGCCCGGAAAGCTAAAGCAGTTCTTGATGATGATATTGTAGTTCAACGACATGAAACAGCTGTAGGAACTACAGTCCAGACATCTGATAGAACCAAAACGGGGCAGGTGAGAATTTGTTGAAATTTTAATCAAGTTACTTCCAGCTGTTGACCTGGTTGATCACATAGCGCATTATATTTTATCAAAAGAGCATTCTGACTAACAATTCTATTTTATGAACTTTTTGGTTTTAAAATATCTACTCCTAATTTTTGGGAAAGCTCACTTTTACTTTTCAGAACAATAGGTTTGATCACTTATCTGCTGTTAGTTTTTTAAATGTCCTATTCTCATGTTGTAATATTGACTAGATTTTTGCGCAGAAACGCGAACCTATTGTTTAAATGGTTTCCGTTCATCCTGATTTTCAGTACCATAATGGATACAACTCTCCAGAAAACCGTCGAAAAACTGACAACCCTTCTCTGCACAAAGGACTAGATAGAATTGCATCATCGCTTAATTTTATTGGTGGTACAATTGGTAATGCTCTTGAGGTATGGTTTACTGTGAATTTATTTAATATTGTTAATTTTTGGGTCAGATGGGGATGTGTAATTAGCTTATTGTCTTAAACCTTTTAAATCGAATTAGTGTTCTTGGGTAAAGATCTTAACTCAAGGGATTATTAGAGATCGAGAAGGTATTCAGAAATTATCTTATAGCACAACCATCGACGGCTGTATACTAAAAATGAACGGAACATTGCAGTGTCTTAGGTGACGAGAACTTCAGTCCTTTGAACTTGAGTGCTGATGGAAAGAAGGCATGATTTTGCTAAGGCTATAGCAAGGACTTTTCTGGTACAAAAATTGCATAAAGATACTTGATTTTTAAATTTTTGATCTTTTACGATGACGTCCTTGTCGCTACTAATTTGGCTAGGTATGATTTACAAGAAAATCCTGTCCATTTTAGAGCTCCAGCAATGTTTAGATCTTATAAATTTTTTATTTGAGTTCTGTAGTTGCGCTATGAGATTGAGCACGATTTCTGGAGGAAAAAAATCCTAGCACTCTTATTTCTGACATCGAAAGTTGTGGGTGACAATTTTGAAAATTAACTAGTGAAATGTGAAGAAGTTCTATTTTCTTTCATGTTTCTTGTAGTGCCCATGACGTGATTTTGAGGTCGTGACATAACTTCTAATATTTAATTCTTGTTTGAAAATGAGCATGGTGAGCCCCCTTACGAGAACTTGACATCCCATCCAATCAGGAGTTGCCAATTAATCAGGGAAGCCTCTTAGTTGAAAGAGTGGCATTTACCATGTGATAGGAGTCTTATGGGGGTAGAAGTTTTTCTTCGTTTGATTGAAAACAATAATTTTGGGGGTCAGGACTAATGCTTGTTGGGTAAATAACTCCCTAGTCCATGTTCCATAGCCATCTTGAAATGGAAAAGGATATTGCACTTCACCTCGTCATGAATCATCATTGATCTACGAGAAATCCCCAAAAGTAATGACAATAAAGATAAGGAGAAAGAAAATATAAACTTACAGATTTTTATACATTTCCTTTCCTTTTGCCCTTGGGTTGCAGTTCTCGTGGAGGCTTCACTAGTCTCCAAACTAACCTTTTTTTTCATTCAACAACTTGTATACTGTCTTTCCTTTTTGCAGGAAGGTATCACTGCTGTTGAAAACCGTACTGCAGGCATAATTCAAGAAACTCGTAAAATTCAAATAAGGAAAAAGAGTGGTAACCTTGTATCACGGAATCAGGATTCAAGTCTTGGTAGCTTGCAGCAACAACCTGTGATGCAGACTCGTGTGCAGCCTCAGACACACACTGATTTGGAAACACAACTGAAAGCTTCTCGAGACGTAAGGTCGCAACTGTGTTGCTGTGGTGTTATAACCTATTCGCTTGTGGAGACTTGGTTTTGGATTTCCTTTTACTCTTCTCAGTTCTTATCCAACAGTAGAGCGTGTGCTATGTTTCCATCACACGGTCAATTAGCAACATGACACATTCTGTTATAATTAAAGATTTCCAAACGGATGTTTTAAACTATTGGTATCCAAAGCATGGGACTCTGTTAATTTTTGGGTTCACTTGGTTTAACAGTATATTATAGTAAATGGAGCATTCTATAGCAGAATAAGAAGTTGTATATGGTGAAAGTAAAGCAAATAAAATGCGGTCGAAAGGAGTCTTACTGCAAAAGGAGCTTAGACTCTGTTCAAGAAAGCTCCTTTTGAACATATTTGCAGGGGTATACTAATTACGCAGATACTGTACCGTACTGTTTAAACTAATAATCCTATGCGATCCAATAATATCAATGGACGTTTTAAATCTCAAATTTCTGTGATTTAACCATGCAATTTCCAAAATGGGTTATTTTATGTAGGCGGATATGATTATGGGTAGCTGAATGGTGGTTGCATGTGCCTGTTCTTGTGGCCTTCATGGCCATTTTCATGCGCTATACTTAAGATATGGCTGCATATTTCAATATTATACATGCATACATACATACACGATAGACTTGTCATTTATATGAGATGCATGATAGATCTATTTTAAATTTCAGGTTGCTATGGCGATGGCTGCCAAAGCGAAACTTCTTCTGCGAGAACTGAAGACAATTAAGGCTGACCTGGCTTTTGCGAAGGAGCGCTGTGGTCAGCTGGAAGAAGAAAACCGGGTTCTCAGGGAGAGCCGTGACAAAGGTGGCAATCCAGAAGATGATGATTTGGTAATAATCTCTTCCATGAAAAGCAAACCTTTCCCATTACAACCAAGATAAAATAAGCCGAAAATCTTGGCATGTGTGGCTCTTTTCATCATCGTTGTTTCCTGATGTTCTTCAGATTCTGATGTTCTTCAGAACAGCATTTGGCATCAGTTTGATGGGATAGGCTAATGAATTTTTTTTATCTCCATGAGTCCCAAAGTCAAATATGCCTGTGGTTATATCGTTTTCGTTTGGCAGTGCCTTATATCCATAAATTTATTTAATGTACGTTTTTTTGTGTAAAAATCAGAAAACACGGAACTTTTGTGTTCTTACTTTTTGGACATGATTTTTATGTTCTAAAATTTTAAAAAATGATTGTATATCAACTTTTTGGAAAAATTAGCCTATTTAAAGAAAATTGGAATGTCCTACAATGATCTATGACTTATGGGATCATATGTCAAATCTTGTTCTAATTAGGCTTGCGCTTGATAAGTCCACACAGACAAGAGTCCATTTATGTGCAAAGTTACATGAAAGTTATCTTCCTCTCCTTAGCCACAGACTAGTTCAAAACTATCTTAATGTCTCATTTCTTAAATGGTTTTTTGTTAGATCATATATCCGCCTTGATACATGTTTTGGTTGCATTTACTTGTTTGTCCAAGTGTGCTTGAGAACAGTAGGTATAATTGTGTGGCTATTTTCCATTCCACTAGTATGACAGATTTGATTCGAAGTTTTTCTCGGGTTACATATTGACAAGATTTTATGTAAACATTTACTTCTCAGATAAGGCTTCAACTTGAGACCCTTTTGGCCGAGAAAGCTCGACTCACACAAGAGAATTCAATCTATGCACGGGAGAATCGTTTCTTGAGGGAAATTGTCGAGTACCACCAACTCACCATGCAGGATGTTGTGTACCTGGATGAAGGCAGCGAAGAGGTGACCGAGGTTTACCCCATCAATGTAACTACACCCACCAGCATGCAATCCATTTTCACTACCCCTTCTCTTCCCCCAACTCCCACGATTCCGCAGGGAGCAGTCACGGTAACAACTGATAATTTATCTCCTGTTTCTTCCCTGAAAGAGCCTTATACAATTGTCAATCCAGTGAACCCTTACATCCAAACGACAACAGAAGATTTACGAAGGCATTAGCTGGATTTGATAGCTTTGGAGTGATTTCCATCGTAACAGAAGTATTTGATGGCTTTGGAGTGGCTTTAATCTGTTTTAGAATCAAAGCACCTGTTTTATGTTTTTATAGTATATGAAGAGTTTGGCGAGGACCGATTAACTTGAGTGAGATTTCACTTTGTCATGTCATCTATTTTTTGTTCTTCAATTTTTTTTCGTTCATTTTTTGATCTCATTGGAAGCTAAGCTAATGTTTTGCTTCATGCAAGTTGTGAAAAGGAATGTAATTAATAAAGAGATTCTCGATTGGTCTTGCAGTTGGTGACACAAATAAAGTTTGCACTTTTACGTTTAACCCCCGTGTGTGTGTCTCTATTTTATCAAAAATAGTTTCTTGTTTTTAAAACTGGGAATGTGGTGGTTCTTGGATCTCGAACTCGAACCTTTTTCAATACTGGGAGGATCACGTGCAACAGAACGACAAAAATCATAGTAAAAGAGAACTAATTTCACAAATTTTAGTTAAACTTTTAAAAAAATATTGTTAGATATTAAAAAAAAGATTATTTTATAAAATTAAATTTAAATTAACCTGTATAAATATATTTTAAAGAAATTTTCTATATAATTATTCTAAGGACATTGTTGAATCAGCAAAAAAACATTTTAGATTGTAATTGTTTTATAATCAAGCCAATCAATAACATTTGACACAGGAATTAGTGAACTCTGACATGGTGGGAAAATATTTTATAAATCATACAATCAAATGATTATTAAATTGGGTATAAATTTTGGGTTTTTTCATTAGGTTATGGTACTTTTAAAATATTTTTATCAAATTATTGTGTTTTCGCACCATTTATCAAATTATTTTAAAAATAAAATGAAAAAAACAAAACAAAACAAAACTTCGACTCACCACTGCCCACACCTGCAAGTGGCGAGTTAGTGAAAAAATATTTTTTTATTAATTTTCCACTCCCCCTTTTCATTAATAATTAAGATGACTTTATAAATTTAACATTTTTAATTAATATTTGGAAATATCATATAAATAAATACATTTGTGATTTTTTTCTTGAATGGAGTTTGACTTTAAANTCTAATTTTTTATATTAAATATTTTATACTCATATTATATAGAATTTTAAATTAACTTAATAGATTAAACTTTTATTTTGATTTAATGATTGAGTTTGAATTTTAATTTTATTTAAAAAATTAAAGTTTGAATTAATGTTTGAAAATGAATAATTTTCACCAGCTCGAATTTGAACTATCTATATAACAAGAGACGTTTGATTATTATTTTTTTCATTTATGTTGATCTAATATTGAATTTTATTATTTTTGAATATCTATTTATAAATACACATGTGTTTATATATTATGGAATATATAAATTATTATATTATATATTATTTATACATTAAATTATTATCTATATGTGTCTAATATATAATATATAAATTATATATAGTATTTCCACTCCCGTGCCTCTTGTAAAATTACTATAATCTTATTTTAAAAAAAAACCCTTTGTCACGTGACTTTATTTAGTCGTTTTATTGAACCAAACGGTCCACACAATAAAATAACACTCCTAAAATCAAATAGACATTAGCGATACTAAGAAAAATTATTTGATAAAGAATCACATTTGGTACACTCTATTCCAAAATAATAATAATAATAATAATAATAACAAAGTTAACATTATATACACGTGTGTGCATCCCACCAAATTATTAATATTAAGAATGTAAATGAACCAAGCCATATGCAATTTATTTGGAACTCGATTCGTTACAAAACTCGTTTGAGATTGTTCGTTAAGCTTATCGAGCTGAACACGAGCTCAATCTCGACAATTTTATCGAGCTGAGTTTGAGTTTAAAGATATTCAGCTCGTAACCTCACGAGCCTGTTCGCGAGCCCGATCTCAGGTAGTTTTTTGGGCTATTAATTTGTGTCTCACATTGTTACTTTAGTTAAATTCAATATATTAAAATCCTATAAAATGATAACCATATATTTTAAATTTTTATATCTTACTTTGTTTTTTTTTTTTGGTTAAAAATGCTCGATGAGCTCTAAAACGAGTTTATTTAATGAACTCGAAAATAAGATCATTGTATGAGTCAAGATCGTCACATACGAGTTTATTAATTTTCAAACGATCTGAGATCAAACTTAATGGTAAAAGTTCAAATCAAGCTCGAGCCTATATATGTCTTAAACGAGACAGGTTCGAGCCTGATACTGTTCGACTTGGCTCTACTCGACTCGATTTTGTTACACCCATAATAATGATTTTAAAAAAATTACTTGTCATTCGCCTTTGGAATTTTCTTATATTTCAGGCAAGTTGACATTTGATAGCCACGTTAAATTTTGGTCTAAAAATATAAATACTTTTTCCAAAGCCGACCCTAATTATAAACAGTATGACGAGAGGCCATTTATTTCCTTTGCGTTAATGACATCAATATCAAGATAATTGAAAATTCAATTCGAAATTCGGAAATTTATATAGTTGATATAATTTTAATCTTGTGTAATTCCGCACACACACATATATATACATACATATATATATATAACTTTGGCAGACAAAAACTTGTGTGAGACGGTCTCACGGGTCATATTTTGTGAGACAGATATCTTATTTTGGTCATCCATGAAAAAATATTATTTTTATGCTATAAGTATTACTTTTTATTGTGAATATCAGTAGGGTTGACCCGTCTCACAGATAAAATTCATGAGACCGTCTTACAAAAGACTTACTCTAACTGTCATACATGTTCAACTAATTTTTTTTACATAACATATCCGAATAAATTAGAATATAGTCAATATCTAATAAAATTACATAACTTGGTACATGTTATAATAGAACATTTATGAACAATGTCAATAAAGTTTTTTCAATTAATATGGTATGATATAATATGATATGTAAATCTTTATTTAAAATAGTTTTTTTTTTCAAAGTGCAAGTAACCAACTTAAAAAATAATAATTACTAAAAAGGAAAATAAAATTATAGATTAAGGAATCCCGTATAAATCATTATCCCCAAAACATGCCAGATGCTAAGTCCACTTCAAATCCTTTTTGATATCTCAATTATTAGAGTGGACCCAAATATTATTTATATATAGACAAAAACTCGTGTGAGACGGTCTCACGGATCATATTTTGTGAGACAGATCTCTTATTTGGATCATCCATTAAAAAAATATTACTTTTTATGCTAAGAGTATTACTTTTTATTGTGAATATCGGTAGGATTGACCCGTCTCACAGATAAAGATTCGTGAGACCATCTCATAAGTGACCTATTCATATATATATATATATATTGGTATTAAATAAACTTTAATTCAAGATGGAGAATGCGAAACACAATAGTACATATATAAATATTTATAAGCCACTGCCCATTCAGTGTCTTTAAATCCAATTCCAGCCCATGCTAACCTTTCGGCCACCTCTCTCTTTCTTCCTTTTCATTTCTTCGGATCCGGAATACGGACTCGAATTCTTCCAGTAGACTACAGCTGAGTTTATGTCGGATCCGAATCTTATCCATTCGGATCCGAGTAGTGGTCCATTTGTCTTTTTATGGTCTGATCTTGAATCCGAACTGTCGCCTTATAATTGGCTGCAGTGGTGGAGTCTCTTGTGTCTTCGCTTTAGCACAGCTGACAGCTCTGTGGTTTGGTGGTTTTCATTTATTTTCCTGCGAAGCACACATAAATATTAACCAAAAATAAATATATAAAAATTAAATCTTTTGCCAGTAAACGATGCAATGTCCCTTTGATTTTGTTGCCTAATTTCTTCTACCAAAATCCCTCTTCATTCCCAACAGATCTTCTCTTATTCCATCACCTTTTTTTTTTTTTCAAAGGGAAGTTTATTTCATGTGTTCTTGCTTTTTGTACTGCTATGCTATCTCTTATACCAGAAGGGTTTTTTGAATCTGGTATTATTTCTCGATGCAAATTGCATATCTTTGCATAATCCTCTGTTTTCAAGTGGTCGCTGCTTGGTCAAGTAGAGAACTTGATTCTCTGCTTCAAGAATATGCTTTCGAGGCTTTAGTCAGGCCTAGAACTGGTGTTGTTTATGATGCAAAAGTGCCCTCCAACTTCTCCGGCATTGGAGTGGCGGCGCTGCGACTGAGGAGCGGCAGCCTGCGGCGGAAAGGGGTGGAAAGGTACAAAGAGTTCCGGATTCCTGTTGATGTCATAGAGCAGCCTTATGTCGAGAGGCTTGTCTTAGTGTACCATAATTTGGCAAATTGGTCAGGTTTATACTATCCTTTGCCTGGTTACAACTTTTTAACCCCAGTTTTAGGACTTTTAGCATATGATGCCACTGATTTATCTGCCAAAAATTTATCCGAACTCGATTTTCGGGCTAATGGCGATCCGATTTCAATTGGGTTTTCGAATGTGCGATCTGGGTTGAAGGGATCTTTACCAAAATGTGTCTCTTTTGGTTTAGATGGCTCGGTTGGATTCGACAATGTGGTTAATGGAAACACGTGTTTGACTAGAAACCAGGGCCACTTCTCGATTGTAGTGGAGTCACTAGCTGCTCCTCCGGCACCATCTCCGGAAGGAGGCGCCCCTGGAGGCAGTGGTGGAAAGAGGAGGAAGAAAAAGGTGTGGATCATTGTCGGTTCTGTGGTTGGAGGACTAATAGCTTTAGTTTTCTTGTCTATGCTATTCTTTTGTGTGAGAAAATGTAGGCGTAGAAAAGAGATTCTCCGAATGGAGAGGGCGGCTGACACGGGTGTAAATTTGCCTATGACGACGGTGGGGACGACGAAGGCGCCGGTGGCGTCCCAGACTCGGACTAGGCCGATGCTGGAGAATGAATTTGTTCCTTGATGATTTGCTTACTTACAACTTGTGACTTAATACTACATTTTCTTGGTTTCCGGTTGACATTTGATTTCAGTACAATTCTTTCCCTCATTGAGAGTGTAATTTCCTTTTGGCTTTCTAGTCTCTACTCTTTTCTTTGTATTGATCATCAGAACTTGTACGTATCAATGAATTTTTACTAAAACATTTCTTCCCCAAAAGGGGTTTTGATGGATTAATAAAAGGGGTGGTTCTAAACATGTGTATCATTATACTTTTCTTTGTATTGAAAGGGATACACTTTTCTTCTCCATTACAACAACCTATTGTTAATCAAAATTTTCCGATTAGGTGTAGCAATTTATGAGGTATGGATGAAGATAAATTGTAGGCATCTTAAAATGTTGTTTTCAGTAATGAATGTGAAATAGGTGAATCCAAAATGCCAGCTAGAAAATATATTTTAAATAGCACATATACATTCATACATAAATATATTGTTAATATGGTGTAGTAAAATGAAACAATAAAAACAAAAGCGACGAAATCTGAACTAATACACGATGCAGATTATGACAGGAGGGTAGCATAACACTGCATGTACACAAATACTTTAATCCATGTATGCTCGGGACATGTTTATTTACACATCTAATATCAAAAAATTACTATCTAAAATCGATTTTAATGAATTTTAGGTATTTAATCACAAGAATATTAACACTCGTATTATCTAATATGATCGACATTTATTTTATTTTGTATGTCATAAATCTTGATAACATGTAAAACATATCTGGATATATTGTATGTGTTGTACGAACATTCCAAATGATCCAGTGTTAAAATTCTTTTTTTGATATTTCAAGTTTCATCCATCCAATTATATGCAATGACAAGATAACATTCTTATTTTAAATTAATTCAAATATCATTTGTCGAATTAACTCTACAAGAAATATTTGAAAGATGTGATTTGATTGTTTCTTTATATTTCTTATACATGTCAAAACAATATATATTTATTAAGTGTGCCTATAATATTGTGAAAACTAGGTTGAATATTATTAGTAAATTCAACATAATCTTCTTATTATGCTATTATAAAAAGTTGACAATATTTTGTAACAAATTTAACTATAGCTTTTTGAGAAATTAGTTTTTTTGTAATTTTGAAAGCTTTACAACTTGAAATATTAATTTGTTTGTAGAATATCATAGTCAAATTTATATAAATTGACTATATTTTTTCAAAATGTCAGTTCAGTCAATTAAACAATGGATTGGAGGTGGTCTGAAGTCCGATTTACCGGTTGTGATCCAGTAAACATGGTCAAAGGGCAATCGATCAATTTTGAATGAAATCCTTAGTTTGTCATTTTCATGTATATTTCTGATTGTAATAGGAAATAGTATTTGATTGGATCTACTTAATTAAATGCCTACAAGTGTACACGTCGACCGCAATTTTTAATACAATTTTTGTGTGCGTAGTGACTTCAGCACACCCTTCATAATTTATACCATCTAAAAATTATATAATAGTGAACCATGTGTATATATTAATATAAAAAATTTGTATAAATATTAAACATATTGCCACACGATATAGATATATATTTGTATAAATATTAAACATATTGCCACACGATATAGATAT
>NC_133319.1:3508980-3509556 GCF_012295235.1 Primulina huaijiensis | reverse complement strand
AAAATAGCATATTTTGTGTCAATCATACATAAAAGGGGTTTTTTTTTTAAAATATTATAAATTAATTAAAGCATTGTAAAAATATGGCAATTTTGGAGAATTTGTAAAAGTAGTACAATCCGGGACTTACTGTCCCGGATTCAGATTTTTTATTTTTTATTTTTTGAAAAAAAAAAGAAAGTGGGGGTGGGTCTGGCACGGATTCTAAGAATCCGTGTCCAATCCGTGTCTCCGGACTTTAATTTTTTTATTATTTTTTTTTAAAAAAAGGAGATCGGCGACTGTTTGTGCAAAACCGTCGCTAATATTAACTGCAGTCTGAATCCGTGGCAGAAGGTTACAGATTCAANTCGTGTGTTTTCTTCCTTTAAATAACGTTGCGGTATTCTTTCCATCATCGTCGAGTGTTTTCTTCCTTTAAATAGAATTGCGGTATTCTTTCCATCATCGCCGAAAATAATTGTTCCTCATATTCATTCTCGCNAACATTTTTCAGAATAATTAGAGGTAACGATATTTTTTGTTGTTAATAATATTTATTATTGTTCGATCGTTATATCAGTTTTAAGTAATATC
>NC_133319.1:3462228-3508728 GCF_012295235.1 Primulina huaijiensis | reverse complement strand
AATTTTACGTGAATTGTTAATTATTATTATTAATAATTATTTACGTGAATTATATTTAATTGTATTATTGGAATTAGAATATGTGTATAAATTACGGATTTTATATTTCCGTGAAATTTTATGTATATTATATCTATAATTATAATATTAATTTTGTTATAAATTACGTAGGTTAAAATTACGTGAAATTTTTAAACTTATTCTCGATTTGTTTTATATATACTTTTTGATTTATGTTAATGAGTTCTATATTTTAAGAAAAAATGATCTATTGGAAAAAATTATTATTAGTGGCAGTAATTAGCTAAAAATTTACTAAAATTAATAGTAAATTTATAAAAAATGACACGTATATATTATTTAATAACATGTAGTAAATCTCTCGGATTGAGATAGAATTGTCCTTATTCTTATTAATAATGTATTTATTATAAGTATATTATTACGAATGTATTTATTATAATTAAATGTTACGTATTATGAAGTATTATTATTTTTTAAAAGAAATTATTTAATCCACAGTAATTATTCTTGTTACCAATTTGTCATCAACAAATACATTTTATTTTTTCGAGCCTGAAATTTCAAATAAATTTCGTTTAATTTAAAAAATATAGTTAAATTTTGTTGATTAAAAATATAATATTTGTTAACTAATGATTTTTTTGTTTGCAAGATGGCTGAAAATATGGATAATGTGTTGTATTTGGGGGGTAGACACATATCAAATAGTATCAACGCTGAGAACATGGATGCACTAATTTCGCCACGCCGATCTGACAAATGTCTTTGGAGATTGCTTAATGCTGGGATTCACCTCCGTGTCCGCCTATGTCTTGCACGCATGGGCTTCTATGGTGTCATTCAGTGTGGTCCTATTAAATATTATGATAATCATTTGCTTACAGCCATTGTTGAGAGATGGCGTCGTGAGACACACACATTTCACCTTACCGTGGGCGAGGCAACAATCAACCTGCAGGACGTTGTCCTTATTTGGGGGTTGAATATTGATGGCATTCCCATCACTGGTGTAGATACCGCATACAACAAACGTACCTTACAACAGCGCTGCGCTACTTGGTTGGGTTTTACGCCCACATCTTCTCAGATTAAAGGTGCACATCTTTATCTGACCGTTTTGCTAGACCATTGCCTAAATAATATGATTACTGATGAAAGCACTGAAGAGGACGTGGCACAATATTCTCGTTGTGTTGCATTAATGATCATTGGTAGATGTATGTTTCCGGACTCGGAAGGTGCTGTTGTGAAACTTATGTATTTATAGTTTCTTGAGGACATAGAATTAGTGAATACGTTTAGCTGGGGTTCTGCTGTATTGGCATATCTTTATAGAGAGTTGTGCGACACATCAACGAGATTAAAGGTCGATTTGTGTGGCCCTGTTCAGATATTGCAGGTATTTTTACACTTCTACGGTCATTATATTTGTTGTACTTAATTTTTCTTATTATTTGACTATTTATGTTGTATGTTATTGCAGATTTGGGTGTGGCCTAGAATTACTCTTCTTTGCCCTGATAGAGCGCAACAAGTATCTATGTCAGCAGAGCATGCTGGAGATGTGCTTCAAGGTCTACCATTCCCACCATATGATGATCCCAACCCCCTGAAGTAAAATCCCATTCTCGTCTTGTATTCATCCCCCATGCATAGTCTTCTTCAGTGTGAGCCGTGATATGGTGATCCCAAGGACCAGTGTCGATCCCAGAATATGTATGAGCTGACTGTTCATCGACGTGATACATAGAAGGTCCCGCTTCATTCAAACCTACTGTTCCCAAACATTGCGTTATTACTGGCATGACTGCATCAAAATCGTAATCACTTACGTTCTGTAACACTGGCGATGAATCAACATACAAGTACATGCAATCCGGTGTCGGCAACTCAAACATAAATTGTAGACTATCATCATCTGTGATATAGACATGCTCTTCAATGTAACGAGCCGACGAGCAATAACAATATTTCGTTGACAACTTGATGCAGAATTTTGATGGGTCGATCTCCAACTTGTGATGCACATAATTCACCAATTGAGAAAATGTAGTAGACCGAGAGATTTTAATGGGCCTTGTCGCGGGGATACTATATCCAACCCTACCATCTTCAATAATGACATAGCCACCTACGTACAGTAAGGCTCTAACAGTATCCATGTCTACACCAAAAACTATGACATAATGTATACAATCATAACAAAATTTAATTATGCGTTTCTTGTATATATATATTAAAATAAATATTTTATATTAGATAAAATTTCAAGAATCATTTACAAGATTATTATTATTATTATTAAAATATATATTGTTAAATCAATATAATTAAAATTTATATTTAGTAATACCAATGTTTTTTTTTATAATAATAAAAAATTGTTATGACTTATATTAAAAATTTAGAATTTGATCCAAGTGTAATTAAAATTTACAAAGATATTAAAATCTAAAATAAACAAAAATAACAATAAAGAGGATAAAAAAATTAAAAAGAATAAAAAAACATATTAAATAGAAACAGATGACAAATTTACAAGATAAATTTATATTTTTCAAAATTGTTTTACTATATATAAAATTTTTGTTATATAATGATACAGACCACCACGAGATTTTTTTAATAATAATTTCTTTCTGCAAATTGAAATTGACAAACCATAAAAACCCTAATTTCTCAAATATACCTTTTGATTATTATAAAATGACGTCCTATTCTTTTCGTGAAAGATTTTACATTTAAATATCATAAATTCCTTTTCTGTCGGCTTTTTTATGGCTTCTTAACTATGATTATTATATATATATTTTTTATAAAATAAAAAGATTTGGTCGAACATAAGATAAATAATACAATTAAAATGTAAGAAATTATTGAAATTACCTTTTCAAATGTCGTTGTATGGAATTTGTAATTAAATCAGCTACCGGAGTTTAATATCTGCAATAAATTACAAACATTATCAGATATAATATACATAAAACAATTCAATATAGAAAGAAAAAACAGAGATTCGACTTAGACTCGGCGCAATTCTCCCAAATTCTGATACTCAGCACAATTCTTCCAAATCAAATTCTGAATTACCGAGACTCGGCACAATTCTCTAAAATTCTGACATTCGACAGAAAACTATCAAATCAAATTAGGAATTCCGATCATCACACGATCGACGCAATTTATAAATGGAGGAGAATCACGGATTCTTTATAACTAACAAAAAATACCACGGAGTGAAGAAAAAAATACTGCGCAAGAAGAATGCCGAAAGCTTGAGCCGAAGAACTGATGAATTCGCCAAATACTCGGTGCAATTTTATTACATATTTTTCAAAATTTTTTTGTATATAACCACACAAATAAATTTGACAATACAAATTAATATAATTTACTTATATTAAACTAAACACTATTTCATATATAATTATTTTAAAAAATGTAACAAAATACTTTATAATTTCATTAGTATTAAGTANGTAATAATATCAACGGACGATGCTAATATCTGAAACATTACCTCTTCGTATCTCTTCAAATGAAATGGATGATAAAATCAACAAATAATATTAATATATGATCGAAGTAGAAAAGATGGATTTTGCGCATATAAATCGGATGAAAGAAATAAGATACGAGAATGAATATGAGGAACAATTATTTTCGGCGCCGATGGAAAGAATACCGCAATTCTATTTAAAGGAAGAAAACACTCGGCGATGATGGAAAGAATACCGCAACGTTATTTAAAGGAAGAAAACAAATGGAGTGGACATGGATTCTTAGAATCCGTGACAGTCTGTTGCGGATTCTATTAGCGACGGTTTTTGTTTAAACCGTTGCAAACAGCGACGGTTTTGCACAAACAGTCGCCGATCTCCCTTTTTTTTACAAAATAAAAAATAAAAAAATTAAAATCCGAAGACACGGATTGAACACGGATTCTAGAATCCGTGCCAGACACACCCCCACTTTCTTTTTCTTTTTTTTTTTTCAAAAAATAAAAAATAAAAAAATATGACTACTTTTACAAATTCTCCGAACTTACCATATTTTTACAATGTTTTAATTAATTTATACGAATCATGGTCAATTATTATTATAATTATTATTATTTGTGTTGGACCGGAAGTCTCAAATCAGGCCCAATAAAATTAATATTGGGTTGTCGATTGGATCACAAGGGGCCCAAAAGCTATTTTTAGTGTTCGTTTGTCCATAAAGATATAAAACCTTTTAACTTTGGACTGGTTGGACAGATAATCAATCTACTTTCAAAAAATATAAATATAAATATAAATTATTTTTTTTGAATATAATAAAGAACTTATTTTTTTTAAAAAAAACAAAGTAAAACCTAAGATGTTGAATTCGTTTTTTGTAGTATGTATATGTAAATTGTAATTATGTGTAAGAATGACAGATGGACATTGAATTAATTTTTATTTAATTTGAACAGCTAATATCATATATTTGTACATATGAATTAAATACAAACATCAAACTCCATTATGATACAGATGATCTGAAAAATATATAGAGTACCATTTTGCGACTGTTCAAATAATCGAAGAAAAAAATAGCTCGTCTTTTCTTTATTCATCTAAAATCATTGGTTCTCGTGAATGTGTGACAATTAATTGTTAATATAGCAAATAATATCACAACCAGAGCGTGTCGATCAGAGCGTGCATTCTACATTAAAATTGGTACAAATGTATAACAAATCTATTCATATGTTTGTATATATTTGTGTGTGTGTTACATAAAGATGTTTGATAGTGTTTGATTGTATGAGCTTTGGAATATGGTTTGCTAAGATTTATGTGACATTTAATAATTGGGAGTTTTTATTGCGATCCATCCACATATTCTTGTCTCTGCCCTCAACGTGCCCTGCCCATCTACTTTTCAAGCACAACTCACTCCCACAGGGAATCCTATGCTGCATATTTTTCTCATGCTTGAACAATCCAATGCCCCCTTCTTGTGAAGCCATCGAGTCGATTTTCAATATTCGACATGCGATAAAATTTCATATATTCCGCGACAACGTGACACCAGATCTTAAATTTCGAAGCGAAAAAATCGCAATAAAAGCCGAAATATCCGATTTTATTTATACAATGTGTGCAGCCACCCAGCCTCTCTGTGTTTGTTCAAGAGTTAGTGTATACGAAATGTTGCAAATGGCAGGTTGGCTGGTCAATGGATTTTCAATTTCGAATTTAAATAAATGACCAGAGTTTGTTATAATTGAATTGTTTGGTAATTATTAGTATATGTTGGTGTGAGTTTACTTTTATTTTACGTGTATGTCTCTTGTGAGACGATATTTATTCGTGAGGTTGTTCAACCATATTCATATTTGAAATAAAAAAATAACATTTTGACATAAAAAATAATATTTTTTTATAGTTGACTCAAATAGAATATCAGTCTCACAAAATTAATCTGTGATATCATCTCACTTGAATTTTTGTGTTATTCTTGAATTCAAGTTTCATGAGATTTGAACATTCTGTTTCTAATATTTAAACTAATTTTTTGGAAAAAAAATTCGTGATTAACATGGGTCCATGCTTGGAAATATTTTGAAAACCGGGCAGGATAATAAAAAATAAAAAAAAAGAAATCGGGTGGGATATTTTAAAAAATTAAAAATTAAAAGAAATGGGGTGGGATATTCCATATTCGTGGTCCTCCATGGAATAATCAAACATTGCCACATTCAAAATGATTTTTTGGGTTTTTTTTTGAAAATTGGTATGTGGACTTTTAAGTATTTCAACGAGTAATTATATTACTGGAGAATAATTTAATATTTTTTTTTAATTTATCAGAATCTTTGTTCTATATATTTGCACATCAAGTTGCTAATAAATCATCGGTGGACACCTTTTTCTCATATAAATGCACGAACATAAAAACTCACATGACACAGTGTTATAGATCGATTTTATGAGACAAATAATTTATTTGAGTTATCAATTAAAAAATATTACTTTTTATTTCAAAATTATTAATTTTTATTGAAAATATGAATAAAATTGACTCGTCTTACGGATCGAGAATATCTCACAAAAGACTTATTCAATGTCGAATGCCTTTATTTTTATACTTAAATTTTTAGTACTCTAAGCTTCGTAAAATTATTCAAATTGCTATTTATTGGTTGATTTTTTCAGTTCATTTATTTCTATTAAATACCAAATACTTGCACTTACGAATTCAGAAGTATCGTTTATGTCAATTTGGGCAAAAATAATATCTATTGCACTTGTAAAATATCGAAAATGCATAAAACTCCAAAGTAAACATTTTTCCACCTTATATTTTAAAAGTCCCTGCGTAGGCTTTTACGTCTGATTTATATAAAAATAAGATTTTAAAGAATCAATAATTTCATAAAAGAGAATTTTATTTTATTTTTTAAAAAAATTCATAGGGCTAGCTAAACGATATAAATTTAAAGTTATTTGTTGATATTAATTTTAGCCATTTATAACTTGGTCAAATATGCCAATTTATTGTACCGATATTAAACTTTCTCCATTAAAACTTGAATTTATGTACATTTTTAATAATTATTTGCAATTATTAATTGTTTCATAAAGAATAAAATGTAAAATACACGTAAATGCAATCGACAGGGTAAATAGTTGAATAATACTAATAATAATAACAACAGAGGGCCCCTTCAAGAAAATTGGGACATTGAATTTAACCCCTCCAATTATCTACTATTTAAACTTAGATTAAAAATAATAATTACTAGGGAGAAAAAATTACATATGTTAATCATATAGTATAAATCATGGAATATTTTTTAAACCTCTAAACTGTGTTTATCCTCATTAATTCCATAATAAAGATATGACCTCATTTAATATATTATTATTATGATAAAAATTATTTGTATTAACATATATAATGATAAAATAGTAAATACTTTGTGTGACAGATACTACCCGATTCATATGTACAAAAAATATTTTGACATAAAAAAGTAATATTTTTCATGAGTTGAGTCAAGTCAGATATCTTTCTCATAAAATTAACATGTGTGACGTCTTACACGAATTTTTATGATATTTTTGGAACTTTAATTTGTTGTAAGTTATACATTTATGACATGTTCTTAATTTGTGTATGACCTACATTAAAAATATGTCATACTGTTTTATATACAAACTAGAACTCAAGATGCGTGAAATGTGTGTATTATTCATTTTTCTATGAAAGATTTATATTTGAATATTGTTGTGCTATTTTTAAAATAGACCAATACTTCCAACTTTTAGACTGTGTGATTGGTCATCCCATCATATGGTATCATAATACAAGTGACAGATATATGATGTTCTTGTGTTGATTATAATACACACAATGAGTTTCTGCACCACATGTCATATATATTTTTAGACACAATGTTTGGTAAATACCATAGTTGTGTGGACTTATGTAGAGATATGGCGTATTATGCAAGAAGAATACATAAATATGCACATCTTTGTGTGTGTGTGTGTATTTATGTATATATAAAACTTAGTAATGTACAAGGTTTAAATCTGGATCATAGTCATGGCTTAAACCTGAGGAATCTTCTAGCAGATGATGATGCGGCCACATCTTCTTCAGCTGTAAAAGTAAAAGACTGGAGTAGTTGCAGATAAGGTATTTACAGTGTCCAAAAATAAACAAAAGCCAGCCAGACGTGTACATACGAGTACCCCACACCTCTTTGAGCCTCCAACTCACAATTTCTCAAAAAACTAGAAAAAAGAGCCACTCAATTTGCTGTATTTCCCCCTAGGGTTTTGGTTTTTCCAGTTCAAAACTTCACACATTTCCATTCACAACACACCACTTCTTGCCTCTCCCTCTACCAGTTCATTTTTCTTTACAGTCATGTCCAGTTTGTACCATCAAAACTTGAACTTTTCACCTGCTAGAAGAATCCCTTCTCCACTTCTAAGGACCAATTCTGATGTTGACAAGTATTTCTTATTTTCTTCTCTATTTATGCTCAAAGATTCTCGAATCTTGATTCTTGATGGGAATTTATTAATTCTTTGTTTTGTTTGTGTTGTCGATTGACTGCAGCCAATATTTGACAGAGCTGCTTGCAGAAAGGCAGAAGCTTGGACCTTTTATGCAAGTAGTTCCTATCTGTAGTCGACTCCTAGATCAAGGTTTTGCCTCTTGATCGATTATTGGATCTGGTTTTTTAGTTTTAGGAATTTCATTTTGGCTAATTATTAAGATTTCTCGTGTTTTAATGTGTATGCATGATCATACTGGGGTCCCCTGTTTTCGATTTTTGGAACTGGATCGTGGCATTGACTGTGACTAACCATGGGCTATTAATTTCTTCTACGCCTTCTTAAGTTTGTTATGTGATGAATTTTTTCTGATGATGTTTCAAGATACGTGTATATCTTAAATTTGCTGGCCAAATCAATTCATTAATTTGCTTAGTTGTTTAAAATCTTAGACCTTACTGTTACTAGCATGGAAAGGGTTGGTGGCGGTGGTAGCTGGCGTTTTGGTGTTGGGATTTGGGATTTGTTTTCATTTGCTACTTGTGATCGAAATTCGAGGAAAGCATTTCTTGAAAGATGCACTTCACAGAATAAAGTGATACGTGTTACGAATGCACACCCTTCACGCGATAGAGCAATGCATGAGCTATTCTATCATTTTGTGAGAATGGTAGGTTGAGTGACACATAGTTGAAGGTCTGAAGTTGTAGAAAATGGAGGTGGCATGTTTCACGAGGTATCATGTTTTTTTCTCTCTCTCCTTACTGAGAATGATAGGTGTGGTCTTCAGAACCTTGGGGTGAGCGTACGGGTGTGAATGAGTCGAGCTCAAAACGAGCTTTTATAAGTGTGATTGAGATTTATGATATGATGGTTAGCGTTCAATTTCGAATTTCACTATGGTCTGACACATATGGAGATCAAACATTCAGTACAAGAAGTTCCTGTATTGTTTAGATCCAAGTAAGTCTCAAAGTATGGACCTAAATCTTGTCTGATACTCCTCATTGCTTAAATATATGATGTCCTTATTGGTGGTTTCATTCCTCATTGAGACAGAGATCTTTATTTGATTTTCAGTGAGATTTTTGCTTTGAGTTTAAGATTGCTGAAATGTTAACAATTCTTTAGTTTAATTCTCATGTATGAGATGTATTATAATTAAATTACCATTTTGATGACAGAAATTTTAAAAGTCTCTGGAAGATTCTCCAACCAAGGGTTTAGTGACTATGACAATCTACAGCGCGGTAGTCCAAGTCAGGTAACCTCTTTGGATTTGATGCCGGATATTGGAGGAAAAGGTATCGGTAGCTGGAATGTAAATGGCTGGAGCGGCATTCAACATGAGGTGAGCTAAGATTTATTTGCTATCAAAATTAAATACTCACATTTTTCCCTCGTACGGAAAATTACTTTTCATCATTATGAAATATTTGGCTCTTCCCACTAATTCTGTGGATAGCTCCTTATTTCATTTGGCGTTACTTTTATATGATTTGAAGAAGTTGATGTAAAGTATTCACAATAGTTCTGGAGCTTATGTCACATTATAGACACCAATAGAGATGGTGTGCCGTTGGAACATTATCGTTGGTGCATGTATCTTTGAACTTCGAAAGATCAGAACTCTAACAACCAGACAAGCGTAGTTAAAATTTAAAACTGTTTATTGCTTCTACCTTAATCAGTAACATGATGCTGACAGAATGATTACCATTTCTGGCAAAATATACTATCAAAGAAGTAGGGGATATAGATGGTTAGAGTTTATCATCTTTATGACAAGTTATTCAGTTGCCTCACAAATACTTGGCACTCATTTGTGCGTCCACAGATTCAACATTATTGTAAATTGTTTTATGTAAACAAACTAATTGACAAACTAGAATTTATGACAAACTAGAATTTAATGGTGGAAGTCTTGCAATTGTAAAAGTATAACCTCCTAAAGTCTCTTGCTTAATCCTAAACATTATCCTTTTATTAGTCGCCTTGTACACATTCCATGATCACCTATTTAATATTTCCGTAAACAAATTACCAAAGGGAATTTAATTTATCAACTAAAATATGATACTGGGATTTTGGCAATACAAAGTTGCATACATTGATGGTTACTCTAAGGCTTCTTTCTTGCTTAATCTATGTCATAGACGGACCAATAGATGTTGATATGTGGGGTATTTTGGCACAGATATGTGGCGTACCACAGTGATTACTTTCGTAGGTCTGTCGACTGAATATTCTGTGTAAAATAGATACTAGGTTGATAACAGATATGAAAGTTATTTGGTTGTTCTCTTCCATAATCCATCCATACTTTTGTCATATTTTATAAGTCGATTGATCGAAGTTGGTTCTATAGTTTTTAATCTGCTACCAATCTGCAGCTAAAAGAAATCTGACATCATTTCGGAGAATCCATGTTCACTAATCAAATTGACACCTGGCAGGCCAAGTAGAAGCATCAAATTGTGCTCACTTATGCATTTTAATATTAAATCTATCAAAAAGCAGTTTGCTAATTAATAGTCTAGCTTGATGTCAGTACTATTTGACACCCACCCATTTGCAGTTTATTTGTGATTCGATTTGTGCGATTCAACAATCACTAAATGATAGTGATAAGAAAATGAAGCAGTGTTCTCAGTTCCTTTCTGCCTCTTTGTATTGTATTTATATTATACTACTGAAGTTTCTGAATGTTAACTTGGTTTTCCTACATGTACAAGCTCTATGAAGTATAAACGATGTTTACTTGATCTGTTTCAAGTGGAATCTTGAGTCTGATTTGCCAGAAGCTGACATATTAACCGATTTTTTCCTTTCATTTTATCGCCCTGTGCATGCTTTAGGAAGCAAAGTTACCTAGTGAAGAAGAATACTAGCTCATCTACACAGCAATTTAAACCCATGCTCGTACTTAATAAAATTTTCTTAACTTTTATTCTTTATCGATCAAACTTCCAAATTTATCAAAAA
Organism: Primulina huaijiensis; assembly: GCF_012295235.1. Lineage (NCBI taxonomy): Eukaryota > Viridiplantae > Streptophyta > Magnoliopsida > Lamiales > Gesneriaceae > Primulina > Primulina huaijiensis. The sequence goes on along the minus strand of NC_133319.1, from coordinate 3,497,674 downwards.
GTATGCCTCTTCATGGTTGATACTTATACACCGTCATTGTGTTCTTTGTGCTGCAGAGATTAAGTAGACCACAGGGTATGACCATAGAGTGGCAATCGGCACCTGGAAGTCCGAGTTCTTTCACTGTGAAGAGGGTATTACGCTTGGACATACCAGTCGAAAGATATCCAAATGTAAGCTAAGAGAATCCGCTACTGAAACTTAAGTTCCGCTTTCTTGAACTTATTGCTAAGAACTAAGGATTGTAATATTCTCCTTGGACAACAGTTCAACTTTGTTGGAAGGCTTTTAGGTCCTCGAGGCAATTCTCTTAAGCGTGTAGAAGCTTCTACTGGTTGCCGCGTATTTATCAGGGGAAAGGGTTCGATAAAGGATCCTGACAAGGTAAACAATTTCACTGTTTATGTTCAGATAGAAACTGTTTGGTATTTTTGTCAATCTGTCTGGGCAAATGAAAAATATCATGGCGTTTTTATCTCATATAATTTTATTTCCACGTATGGTCCCATTCATCATCAGTTTGTTTGTGGTATTTTTAATGGTCATTAATCCATTATTTATGGTTTAACTGAAGGAGGAGAGTCTGAGGGGGAGGCCGGGCTATGAACACTTGAACGATCCATTACATATTTTAATTGAGGCAGATTTGCCCGCCAATATCGTCGATATACGGTTGAAACAAGCAAAGGAGATTATTGAAGAGCTGCTCAAACCTGTGGTATGTCCAGTACTCATTCATTTATAATCATTGTTCGAGGATTAAATGACCTACGATATCATAAGTTTCTAGATATGCAAAACCCGTAGTCTCTCGTGGCTACCCACCGAAATTGGTCTGTCGTGTCTCAGGACTTGGAAATTCTACATCTGAACTTTCAACGAAATTGAATACCATGACATACGACATCTTCGTTTAGTTGAATGGCATGTAGTAACTAGGAATACTTAACATATATATTCTATGATTTTTTTTCTTCATTTGGAATGTAATACAAGAACGTTGCTTCTTGAGTTCTCGGCTCATCTCTCATATCAGTTACAGTTGCAACTCCATGTTTTGTTACTGCACACAAGGCGTAGTGATCATTGTAAACTATTTGTCACTCTCCCCGTACTCTTATACATTCTTAATCACTAGTAATTTATGGAAGTATATTAATTGGAACCTCGAAAAAAATAATTAATGTGTTTTGTCACATCCATGCCTTGTTTTCAAGTTAGAACTTAAACTTCTCTGTATAACATTCAAAAATCTTTAGCATATTTAGGAAAGCTATTTAGTGTTTTGGTTGATAGAACTATTGTCCTTCGGCTTGAAAACAGGACGAGTCTCAGGATATGTACAAGAGACAACAGCTTAGAGAACTTGCCATGCTGAACAACATCAGAGAAGAGAGCCCCCAACCAAGGGGGAGTGTATCCCCCTTCAATTCCGGTGGACTGAAGCGTCCCAAAACTGGCTGGTAATAACATCATGCTATAGTTTCTTCAGAAGCTGGCGATCTCTTAATGCATTTAACAGTGATGCATGCCTTTGGCCATTGAACGGATCTCAACGACCAGGCAAAGGACTTCAGATGCAAGAATCACATGAGTATAGAAACAACGGTTAAAAGTAACAACGCCTTTCTCTGTGGCTGTTTATTATTGTTAAAAGTAGACTAGTAGGATGGTTATTGGATTTATTTGTTGTTGATCTGTATTTTTTCCATGTTTTTTGCCAAACCGATGGTGGTGATGTTTGTTAGCAAGCATAATTCTGTATTTTATGCTACATATATATAGCATTTTGCCTATAAGGTTGAATTTTCGATTGCGTCTTCAAAACTCTCCATTTTCTCTTGTTCTCATTTTTCACCATGTTTCCTTATCGATTCCGCGTTTCATGGTTCCACCAGAAAGGGATTCGGGGTCATGGTTCCACAGAGAGGGATTGGGGGTCGAGATGCAGACCGATAGTCTTCATGTTTTTACATTCTTTCCCTGCACAGTTCATTATCAAGTTGGCATACGACGGAAGCTTGGAGGTTGGAATCTAGTCTCAAGCTTCAGTTTTTGAGATGCTTTGTTGTATAACAAGGATAATATACTTAACCATTTGGATCTCTTTGAAGTCTCAAGATATCATCACAAGTTTCCTAGGACATACAATATGTCGGCGCTTATTAATCATTCGGTCGGTCGGTCGGTCGGTCGGTCTTCCTCCATATGACACAGACGCTTGCAGCCGACAGTTTACATTCTTACCCCGATTAAACGACGTATAATTATTGATTACTCGTTTGAAAACGTTGCTCAAGTTGTCATCCTATATAAATATATTAAGAGTTCAAAATTTATATATTAGACCGTTTAATTCGAAGACCATGCATCGTAATATAAAATATATCAACTTAAGATTTTTTATTGATCACAAAATTTAGAACATACCATATAATATATATATCATATTGATACGATATTTGTTTGTTTGAAACAAATCAGTATCATCAATTTCTTACATTCCTCCAACGATGCAACATTGGTGGAAAAATGAGAACCATTGGCTCATTACATATTTATGTAATTATAAATTATCTGCTTGAAAGAAAACAAAAGAAGAAGGGTTTAGCCACGCGTCCCAACACAACCAAGAAAACATTATTATTACTAGCAACTTGACACATGGGGTGCGTGTGTACAATTTTTTGACAAATTATCGAGAGACTAAAGTGTTATTTGAATTGTTGTAATTAAAAAAAATAAAACAAAATTGTTTGTTAAAATTAAAAAAAAAAATAAAAACAAAAGTGTAACATTGATATCACATAAGGATAAAATTGAAAAAATCAAAAACAGACCAAGACACTATTTTCTCTCTATTATTGAGATTCTTAATAATAGTAATAGATTATATTATTATAAAAAAAGTCGGTACAAAATCAGCGGCCCCAATACGATTAATACAATCCTAGGAATTTTAATACACTTGAATATCCCCCAATGCATCAGAAATAACTCAATCAATTAATTTGTATACTAAATCCAAATTCGATCACACTCGACGGAATAAGAAAGCTTAAGTTATCTCGCACTTGCACGCGCGTCACCTTTAAAAATAGAAATTTGTCACTCAAAACACATAAATACATCATTTGGCCTAAATTGCATGTGCGACGTTGCTGTATGGTCAATGTGATGGTACAGACTAAAAAAAAATGCGACGGTGCTGAAGTTCGGAAGAACACATCAAAGCAAACACCTTTGGTAACAAAAATATGATTAAATCGAAAAATTTGAGACGGAACCAAAGTAAACAGGTCAAAAGTTGCCATTAAAACGCTAAAAGTGCAAATAAAACAAATGGATCAAGATCCAATATGGAAACAACCATCATCCTGTCAAATTTATAATTTGGTTCTACAGAGAACATAAGGGACGACAAACAAGAAACAATGTTCAAAAACCTTCTGCTTAATGTAGCTGCAATGACACACATCCTTCATCACGCAGTTAAATCCTCAGACAAGAAAGCTCTTCCTGGTTTACGGTTTGCCAATGGCCCGTGACATCCCAGAAGCTGCAAAATTTGAAATTTCTAACACATCACACAAATGCTCGAGTACAAATACCAACCAGAATATACCACCAAGAAATTATGATAAAATAACTAAAAGAAATAGTAAATATAGAAATTATGCAAGTCATCTCGATGCCATCACCATACTTTTGCATTGACACCATCAGGTAAAATCTTATTCTCCGATTTCCACTTGATATAATCAGTGCGGCTGAATTTAGTGAACCCCCTGCAATTCAAGGTGGAAAATATAAAGTATAAACTGCAAACATTTATAATGACAATTAAAAAATAACATCCTTCAGAGAGGATCCGTCAATAGGAAAAATCCAGTGGGTCCAGTAATCCAAATAACACCAATATGAACCAACAAATTAGCTTACCACTTCCTGCTGACAATAATCTTTTGACGGCCAGGGAACTTGAACTTAGCACGACGCAAAGCCTCCTGAGCATGGGGGCTGTTACCGTCTTTGCAACGGACAGATAGAAGAACTTGACCAATAGCCACACGAGCACATACACCCTGAGGCTTGCCAAAAGCACCCCTCATACCAGTTTGAAGCCTATCAGCTCCAGCACACGATAACATTTTGTTGATGCGCAACACATGGAATGGATGCACCCTGACTCTCAAATGGAAAGCATCTTTTCCTGCAAACTTGGTCATATACTTGTTGCACGCAATGCGAGCAGCCTCAAGTGCCTCACTTGACACATTCTCCTTTTCCCAGCTAACCAAGTGCACACAGAATGGGAATTCATCCACTCCCTTTTTCTTCATGCCCACATCATATATCCTGATCTTGGGATCTGGTACACCACGGCAGTACCGCGATTTTGGATATGGCTTGTTCTTGATTTGGCGGTAGCACCTTGCAGGCCCTACATGCAAGAAAGATTCAACCCATCAGGGAATTAGAGTTGCAACAACAGCAAACATGGCCACACTCATGGCCAAGGTTCTAAAATTCGCTAGGCTCTCGTCGGGCGCTAGACCAGCACCCATAGCCTAGGCCGCCTAGGTAGAGACTAGGCGGACCCATGATAAAAAATAGGAAATATGTTATTCATGATAAAAAAAAAAAAGGAAATGTGTTGAGATACAAAAATGTTTTAGAATATTTAGCTATTGGGTATTGGCCCATTTATTTCTCTATAAATTTATCATTTTATAAATGGATAGGATTTCTTTTTCTATGCCCTAGCCGCTACTGTCATCCCCATTCATTCCCTTCTTTTAATAAGAAAGCCTCCTCACAGCAAATGATAAATACAGCCGGAGACGGAGCAGGATCCCTAACCACACATCATTCTTCCCATGAGTCGCAGTTTCAGAAGTCGGAGTCCAGGTACAATCATTCTCCCCAGTTCACTTCCCCAGACTACAGCCTAGGCGGTCGCCTGGGCCGAAATTTAGAACACTGCTCATGCGAAGTAAGCAGTTACCATGTCCTAAAGTAATTTATTTCACACGCGAGTCTGATAGCACACTAAATGGCAAAAGTAAGATAGAACTCCCACAAATAAATAACATGATCCCTGTCTAAATTCTTCTTTCCATATCCATAACCAACACTCATCCAACCAGGTTTTTAACTAAACAGCTATTATCTCACTTCGACTTATAAAACGGAAATAAAGTGTTGGAAGATTTAAAAAAAATTAGCCGTATATAACTCACTTTGCGGAGAGATATATACTCCATGAATATAATTTTACCATTTAAAAATCAAAACAGAACCATTGAAAGAACTTAAAAACAATCGATCATGCTTAGCCTGTAGATAAACCCGGCTCCTCCGGTGAACCAATACAAAACTCCCCAAAATGTAAAATTGATGGAAGAAACATCCAGATACCTAGAAAGGAACCGCACCATCTAAATCCTTATTATCCCAAACAATAATTAAATAAAAAAGAGACACAAGCCAAAGGTTAAAAAAGAGACGTGATAAAATCAAGATCCCATTAAAGTCCCCCCATTTTTCGATATTACCAAAACAACAATCACCGTAATAAAACCATGTTCTAACAAATAGAAAAAAGCAGAAAGATAACAACAGATCCAGACATCAGAATCTAATAATCATGCTATCAACCAAACATCATAAAATGAATAATTTCTCCAGCTATATTTCATATGGACGATTTACGCATATATATAACTACTTACTCTTCCAAATACCAAATCAATGAACACAAATCTATTGAAAGAAACTTACTTCGTCCCATGGCGAGGTCCTGGTCGTTGAGAGAAGACAAAGTTAAACGGAAACCTTAAAACGGATGTTACTGCTATATATATATATATTGTAGCAAACGAGGGAAAATTTAGGGCTCTGTCATTATGGGCTCGCGTCATATAAATTAGGATGGGCGGGCCTGCCCAACAAATGGGCCGTTTAGAAGCTTCTTATTATGGGCTTCAAATGGGTCATATTTTTTTAGTATTTTAATTTTTTTTTAAAATGATAAATTTATAGAGAAATATCGCTATACAATTTTTATTTTTTCCCAAAATTATGGTGTTAAAATAAAATAACGGGTCGATTTCATTTACCATCTTGAACTATGACAATATTCTTTTAACTCCTCAAAGTATTTACCATTTCATTTTTCTCTTTTTAACTTCATACTATGCTTACTTGATCCTTTTTATGCTCAATTTTGCATCTTTTTTTTTTATCATATATTTACTTGTATTCAAATTTTATTTTAAACTGAAAAATTTGTAAATCCAAACCGAGAAAACGAAAATTCGAACCGAACTGATCCAAATAGAAAATCATATTTTTAGTTTGGATATAAATTTTAAAACCGATGTTTATATGGTTCGATTTTGGTTATATATGTAAAAATAAAACCATCCGAAAAAACCAAAATTTAATTATATTAATAAATTTATTTTTACTTTTTATTTTTATTTAAATTATAGATTTTATGAAATGATATTTAGTAAATTAAGAATATTTTTGCTAATTTTTAGATAACTGTTAATTATTTAATTTATTAGACTTTATATTTAACTGTTTTAATGAAAAATAACAAAAATATAATTATATTTTAAAATATATTTTAATTATTAATTTAAATAATTGTTAATATCGAATAAACAAAAATAATCGAACCGTTTCGATAGAAAATCGAACCGAATTGTTATAATATTTATTTTATTCTAAGTTTTGGTGATTGACAAAAATAACATCGAAATGTTTAATATCCAACCGTTCTTTAATTGTATTTTCAGGTTTTCAGACCGCTAGATCATTTCAACTTGTTCAGACAGAACATCAGAAGTTCAAGTCGTTTTCACATAGAAAGTCAAGCCGCATATTATCTGAAATCTATCTGCAAGATATCATTCGACAAACTGACCGAATCAAAGTCATTTTTGTAGTACACGTGTTCAAACTGTTGAAACTCTAACTGTACTGCAACCGATCAGACTTGAGTATTTTCAAAAAAGATAATCTTTATAATGATTATATAGTATCATACCAATTTCCAAGAGAAAACTGCTTATTTCGTCCATGTTCTATCAGCTTTTTGAAAAGTAAGGAGTGTGTAGTCGCAAAAGCACGAGGAACATTAAATGATCATTTAATGATAGGTACAACAACTGAAAGCGACATGTCCATTTTGTCATATAACAGTACAAATGATCATGAAAAGAACCGACCATTGGAGCTTTTCAACTATATATATGCAGATTTCAAAAAGAAGAAGATAGATTGAAATCATTTGAATTGTTTGATTATTTTTTAAAAGCCTGTATATTTCCCATAAATATGAGCACAACTTAAGATTTTAAGCGGCTCACTTAGCAAATGTCTATTAGAATATATCAGATCTCCAAAGATCATTTTTTGCTACATTACCAACTCAAGCCATTAAGTTGACCGTTGGGTTATTTTGTATTGTTTTCTCGTGAACCGAGGACTCTTAAAGATCCATATCTTGTAAAGTGATAACTAAGACTTTCAGCTTAGATAGTGATAATTCCTAGCTGAATTGAGTTGTTACAGGACGTTGTAAAATCAAAGTTTTTTAGTTGAATCACTCTTAAATAAAAGAAATTGTGATGTAGGAGTGTTATCTTCAAACATCCATAAAAATATATGTCTCATTTTATTACATACATTATATTCTTGCTTATTATTTTCAAGTTGTTACTTGTTAACTATCAATTGCATTATATAGTTCGACACTAGTCAAGCTGGTCCGCTTCCACAATTATTCACTTTTCAGTGGTCTAACGAAACTAACACTTCGAAAATATTTCTTAATAGACTCAAAACTATTAATAATGATTCAAAGTTTAGAAAATTAAATAAATTTTATTCACTTCCTCTAAAATCTATTTCGATCGTAACACACGAATAGAAAGAAAACATTTTATATATCGGATCACATATTTTTAAAACCCAAAAAACCGAAATAAATTTAATAAACTAAACTTAACACTCCCTACACATATTATTAATTATATCACTCTTTGACATTAAGTCATACTTTTTATTACGATTAGGTACCTGTAAGCTGCCACTTGCAACTGAATGATAAAATCATTTATTTGAATTAAAACTATTATGAAAAGACATTTAAATTTGTTAAGTTTAGAAATTGTGAAATGAAGCACATAAAACGTAGATATTGGAGAATGAAATCGCATTTCTGAATTCAACTTAATCCGAGTTCGAACATGATGACCGTGTAAAATGCTCGAGAAACACAAAACTAAGTACAGAAATCAATATCATCTCCTAGCTTCAGAACAATCTAAAACAGCTAAGCTACAGATCGATTATGTACAAATGCAACACAAATTTTTTGATGGTATTGATCTACATGAAGCTATATGATCGGACTGTGTACGTTACTCTGTAAAAATCCATCCTTGGAGAAGGCATGGAAACATAGTCGTCACCTCGGTATAACGGTGGGAAAGACGCCACTGACAAGCTCGTTACCTGAGACATCTTGTGAAAAGTAAGGAACTCTTGAGGAAGAAGCCGAAGATGGCGGAGTCACAAACTTTCCAGGATCAGTGACCAAAGATTCTGTTATCTTGGGGTCAGATTCGGGTATCATATACCATATGTTCTCAAGTTCTCTGACCACTTTCGCCATTGAGGGCCGGTCATCAGGGTCATCTCGGCAACAATTCAGAGCCAGATTTAAGAACTTCTCCACGCACTCATAAGGATAAGATCCCATGTGTTCATCAATGACAGAGAATATGATGCCCGAACTATACGCTACGTTGACCTGATGCAGACAAGCATACGCTTAGCGTGTGTTCATACAATTGAGATTCTTGTTATACATAATTTTGGCTATTGAAAATTGTGAAAAGTGGAAACGATGCTGTGTTGAAGATAATTTAAGTTCTATCATGTCTGAAAATTATAATTTCACAAAGGCGGAAAAATTCATCATGAAAGCGATACAAACAATCCATTGTTTGTGAGTTTTGTAAGAGGAGGAGGTTCAGGCAACCGCTTGTTTAAGAAAATAGTGGATGGATAGCAAATCAGCGAGATGTCGCAGTCGCAATTATGCTGGAGAACACTTGAGCAACATAAACGATGCTCTTGAACTGTACTCTGCGAAATGGTACTTACCTCCCTGACGATGTTTTTGCCATGAAATATTGGATGCATCCCAGTTAAGAGCTCAAAAAAGACAACCCCGAGGCTATAAACATCGCTTTTGTCTGTCAATTTTTGAGTAAGAAAATATTCTGGATCAAGGTATCCCTGCAGTAATCAGGCAACGACGAAACTTATAAGAGGAACATGATCGAATAATATACATACATGTGTGTGAGAGTGTGTGTTTATATATTCTCGCTAGCTCTTTTAATTGTTCTTACTGGAGTCCCTTTGACTATTGTAGATACATGAGCAGGCACGGCTCCTTCAAGCTCTGGTACTGGAGCTAGCCGCGATAATCCAAAATCAGCAACCTTGGCAATTAACTTAGAGTCTAATAATATGTTGCTCGACTTGATATCCCGATGAAATATTGGAGGGTTGGCTTCTGCATGAAGGTAAAGGATGCCTCTAGCCGAAGCTAACGCGACTCTTACTCTCGTAGCAAAATTCAGAGGCACTTTAAACTTACCTGTCATATCAAGGCACCATATTACGTTTTTGCAAAATGAACCATAGATTATTGTTGACCAACACAAAAGTAGCAATAACTCTCTACTTTCATAAATTACCAGATAGGTGCTCCCTCAAGGTGCCATTACTCATGAACTCATAAACCAACATCTGCACCATGAAATGCACCACAAATATGAGAATTCAACTCATATAGAAAGATTTAGCAGCTTGTGATATGAATCAAAAGAACTAGGAGAATCACAAAGCTCGGGGAACATAAATAAAGATCTCGAATCCTGCTGTTTACATGTTCGGATTCTAAGTTTAAAATGATATGTTAGCTAATTAGCAAATTGAACCTTAAGAAATCAACTTATGGCTGGAGAAGCCTTCCCCATGTAAATTATATTTTGCCATAAAAAATTCAAATTTTCATAGGACATTCGAACAGACACTGAACTTTCACCCATTAGCTGGGTTTGGTACGTACAAAAACGTGAAGTTGGTACCTGTTCACCTTCTTCATCGCAATATCCAACCAATGATACCAGGTTCCTATGATGCAACCTGGACAACAGGTCTATTTCCGTCAGAAACTCCTTTTCACCCTGTAGCGATCCCTGCTGGGCACGCTTTATTGCCACAACTGTTTTATCAGCAAGAACACCTCTATAAACTTTTCCATAACCTCCCTCTCCGACCTGGCTCGAGCTATTAAAATTATTTGTTGCCAGTGCCATTTCCGCATAAGTGAAATCTTTCACGCCATCAATTTTTTTGTAGATCCTGGATACTGAAATGTTTGCAGTGATTGATTAGTCTGATTGAAGTTGTCAAATAATATTAGCAATTAATCAAGCACAAGAACTTCTCTCCTGGACTTCAACAGAGGGCACCATTGCACCCGCTATCGCAGCCAAAAAGGTAGAAAAGAGGGAATACTCACGGAAGCGTCTCTTTGAGGATATGTGCTTTCTCCTTAAGTACAGCTTTACGAGAAGGAGTGCCACAAGTGTTGTTAGAGTAACTGTAGCAGCTATTGTCCCTAATATAATGCCTCCTAATGCACCCTTGCTTACACCAGATGATGATGGGGGCACCTCTGAGAAAGAAAACCAAAAAAGAAAATAAGAAGCCACTCTAAAAAATTACGAAAGCGAAGATGACTGTTCTTAATTATATTAAAATTATGACTGCTTTAGTAACTTCATAAAAACAATGTTGTTGTGCTTCAGAAGACAATTAAACCATAATCTCAAACTAGAGGCAAATTTGTTTGACTCCATGCCTTTGTATAATTCAAATGTCTATAAACATATCCTAGCTGGAAAAACAGACGTACCCCTTGCATAAAGTTCAGAAAGAGTGAAATTGAGAAGCTCAAAAGGACCAAACACTTCACTATCAGGAATCCTCCATCCGCTAAACAATCCACGAATACGTAGAACTTCGGTGGAGTTAAATAACCTAACACTATTGTTGATATATGACGGAAAAATCTTTAGGGACATTTTGAGACGAGGACCCTTTTGCCATGCAACGGAATCAACATCAAGCTGATCCAGATCCAACCTAAGCCCGGAACTTAGGTAGACCTCAAATGCTTTGGCATATGGAAGAAAATCTGAGAACCCAGGACTCTTCAAGCGATATCCAACATATAGTGGAGCAGCACAAAAGCAACGTCCGCTAGGAGATACGGGGGCATAATCATATGGAGGAGGGCATGATAGAGGATCACAAGTTTTGACATTTACAAAGCCTGAGGTATTGCTGAAATCTACTTCACGACCACCACAAAATTGAATCAGGTTGCTATTTGAGCATGCAGGATTTCCTTGAAGCCTGAAATAGGAACACAGTATAAATGGAAAAGGAACCTTAATATTTCTAAACTTGTATTGATTCAAGAAAAACATTAGTTAAGAAAGTAAATAAATGCAACATTTGAAAGCTATGCAAACGACAAACCCAATGGAAACATTTTGAGGGACGAAAAGAGTGCCCGAAATATTTGAAAACTTGTTGGACGCAAAATCCCTGCAATGCCAGCAAATACACATTAATATACTAAAATTAAGAATACCATTCAGTCTAATGATAATAGAGAGATCATCGTATAAAGGAGATGCCTTACAGAAGAAGCCTCTCAGTCTCGTTTAAAATTCGATTTTGCCAGATGGTTGATGGTACAGAACCACTCAGGGAATTATTTGCAAGTGACCTGCAGCCAAAAAGTCAAATTATTTTAGGATGTAAAACATGAATGATAACTCTAAGATACATAGGGGACTTTTAAAATAACTAGACTAGAAAACAAGAGAATAAACTCCATCAAGTAAAGAACATGAAATTGATGGAAAGTTGATGAAGCCTCACAATTTCTGTAGAAGAGGCAGCCTTGAAAAGCTGTCAGGAATGGTTCCATTCAGCTTATTGTTTGAGAGATCACTGCAGAGTATAAAAAAAAGGTCCAAGAGCAAAGGTATTTGTGTGTTATTAAAAAACAAAAAATGTGAACGACACTTACATGGTTGTGATATTTTCAGAAATAGCACCTGGTGGTATGGAACCATTAAGCTGGTTCCAGCTCAAATCTCTGCAATTCAGCACGCCCAATTAGAGAAAGAGATGAACCTTTATTTAGTTTTCCAGCCATAATTCTTGGGACTGTTCCATGCTCACTATCAACTCCATAAGCCACACAGGGTATCAATGTTTAAATAGGCTTAGGACCAAATTATTTACGACAAGTAAATGAGTCGATTTTTTCTTACAGGTGAATCATTCATATATTTGCAGATTAGCCAACAAATAGACATTTAAAAACCACACTAGCACCGTCTGCAGAATCCTACCTATATCAATATGAAAGCCACTTGCAACAGGACTCCAAAACTCAATAACAGGTCAAAACCACGAGATAAAAGTAGCCAAGTCCAGAGTAGGAATCAAGTCTAATGAGTATCTACTTACATGTAAGCAATCTTAGGCATATTGCTCCAATCAGGAATAGGTCCTTTCAAACTGCAGTTCCTTAGACTCCTGATATATCCAACAAAACCAAATTTTATCCACATTACCTTGCACTAGTTCTCAAGACACCTATCCTCGTCAGAAACATCAAATCTTTTGAAAAGGAAGACAAAGCAATTAAATATTATGCACCAACCAAGTCTACATATTGGAAATTGTGGCTATTGGACTCTGCTGGAGAAGTTGAATTGAGATGCTTTTTTTTTAGAATTACAGAAAAATGTACACTTAATGGGAAGATCATGTACCATGCACAACTGCGATAAAAATCTGTGTAGCACAGGAAAAGTTTAACAATACATTCATTCACTTACAACTTCAATAGACTAGACATGTTGCCGTATGTAGAAGGTATTGTACTTCCTTCAAAATTGTTATTATCGAGCTGACTGAAAAACAAAAGAAAGAAAAAATAAGGTGGACGGAAGTAAACATAGAAATAGAAAATGACGCACCTCAGTTCATATACTCTAATTTTTTTCATAAAATAAAGAACCAGAAATAGAGTCAACTTCTTTTCTTTAACCACTCAAATATTAAAATACAAAGGAATTAAAAACAAAAGGGAGTTGAGGAAGGCATTCTCTATGTCCTTCAACGATACTCAATTAGGAAACAAACAATAGTTGATAACCATACAGGTTTATTACTGATAATATAAACAATATATACCATGTATCATCAGTTTCACACATGCGATAATGTGTGCGCATCATTTGCTGTGTGGCGTAGAGAAACAACATAGAACAAGACTGTACTTTATATAGAAAAAGAAAAGTTTTGCGGAAAGAATCAGTACCAGTTCTTTCAAACTTGTCTGAATGTAAAAATGATTTCACTCGCATTCCTGTTAAAATATCTGGATGAGGCCATTATGTTAATGGAACGATTACATTAAGTTATTCGCCTCGATTTGAAAGTCGATGAGGCATAGTTAAAAGGCATCCCCAAGTTATTCTAGTTAAGCCACGCAGTTCTAGACATAATGACAAGTGACAGCTGGATCAAAAAATTTGTTGCAATTTTGCATGAGGATTAACATTTTACAAGGAAAAGATGCATACAAGATTTTCAGACTTGGTGTTTCAGACAATTGCGGAGGAAGATATCCTGATAAGTTGTTATTATCGAGCAACCTGTAGAAAAATTCATGCACATCTGTAAATAATCTTCAAAATGCCACAAAATTGATCTAATAAACAGATCTTCGACTCACAAGTGAACAAGAATCGGAAGTCGATACAAATCTGGGGGAATTTGTCCGCTGAGAGAATTATTATTCATATGGCTGCTCAGAATGCAGAGTAAGAATTACATGAAGTAAAAACATAGCCAAAACACCTATCACTTTCAATCGCTTGAAAGGGTTTAATAGTCTGAGAAGATAAACTTTCACGATGATGCATCTATTAGAGTTAAAAAAGAAACAAATCCTTACAAGTGTTTTGCTTTGCTCAATTTAGCAAACGAAAGTGGTATCTCTCCCGATATGTAATTTTGGTCAATTTGTATCCTATCCAAATTTGAAAGGTTACCAAGCTCCTCTGGTAAGGAACCTGTTAGTTGATTTCCATTCAGAAGCCTGCAAAAAACGATGTGGAAACACCAGTGAAGGCATGAAATTTGATCCGCACATCTTATAAAGGAGGACGGTTTTAAAAATACCAAGGAACAACTTTAATTATTTGAATTTTGTTGTGCTTTTTTATATGAGTTTGACATTCTATTTATTTACGGCACGTCATAAACTTAAACGGACTCATCTACATGTCCCTCTATCAAACCATGGACAAAGAAGAACAAGAGCATCTGGGAAAAAGAAACTTTGAAAAAAAGAACAATTACGACTTACAAAAGTTGTAATGTTGATATGTTGCCTATCTCGTTTGGTATGGATCCAGTTAAGTTGTTCCACATAAAATCTCTGTAATAGAAATAACATTAAGTTCCTACAAGTTTGACGAACCATAAGGTAATGCCAACTTTAGTGATCCAAATTTCTAATGTGCTGTAAAATGTAATGGGGTAAGAATATTTTACTCACAGTATCGTCAAATTAGATAAAAGCCCAAGTTCTGGTGCTAAACTTCCTGATAGATTCAAATTAAATAAGAACCTGTTCAGGATAACAAAAACATGTAACGCATTCTTTGAACTGCAAGGCAACATTTGATGCCATGAATTTGTAATGCAAGGTCTGGAAAATTATTGGATGTACAGTTCTTTGACATGAAGATAAGCATCATCCAGTGGTGTATTATAACAGGTGATCCCAGTCCAATTAGAAGTACATGGATCCCCACTTTTCCAGTCGTCAAGTTTTCCGTGATCAATCAAACTATTCTTGATGGCTCGCAACGCATTCACTACACGAAACATGAAATTATACCATTTCATCAAATATTAAATCCTTTCGTGTTTCGACATTCACTGATGCCTGCTGACTCAAAGTATGAATCATCCCGAGTTTCAGTACCGAAATTAGAGACAATGATACTATACATAGAAATCACAATCAGGACAATAAAAAACAGCAACAAATGAGATGTTCAAATGCCTTTAAGACTTGGACTTTAAATGGTTCTACATCAAACTACCACCCATCAATATAAATTACACAGTGTCGATCCCCAAAACCAATTTCTCTACATTCGTAAATCATTTACTACAGTGCGGAGCCAGACTTCGAAACGTGTAAAATTGCAGGCATATCCGGCTCTTTAACCAAAAAGTTAACATCACGCAAAACCATTACATAAATTGAATAGGATGAAGGTTTCCGTCGCCACCACAGGACGTATAACTAGAATACATCACAAGAATATAACAAGAAGGATTATATCAAACGGAAAAGTTACCTTCTTTTGGATCCGTTAATTGGCTCTCAGCAATAAGAAACAAAGACAGACAAAAAACTACAGTCAATCCAATCTTCGCAGAAGTTAACTGGGACATCCCAAAAATTGCCATTTATCCGAGATTATCAATATTTTCTACGACATATATCACCCACCTGAAATAGCAATCAATAAAACATCAAGTTTGCACACAAATTAACACAACCCCCAGTAAGATAATCAAAACCACGCAAACTCCATAACCAAAAAGAAGCAGCAGTCAAGCTCCAAATCACTACGAAAAAGTCAAACCAGAACAACCCTTCAAAAGAAAACCAAAGGTATCTAATAGAATCCCATGAATTCAAACAATAACCACAAATCAACAAATTGGGCAGCAAAGAAAATATATCAAGTAAAAATATTTGCGAAATGCTTACAATAGAAGGTGGTTTGTTTGCCGAATGAGCAATATTTTTGGTGCCACCAGAAAAGAAATCGATACAACGAAAAGCAGTATGAAATAAAGAAATAAACCCAAGTAACTGGTCTGTCATCGGGCGGGTAACAAACAACATACATTGAATATATTTCTGCTGATGATCAATGATGAGAACAGCAGCCATCTCTTTCATTTGTCGAGGCTTCAACTTCAACTTTGAATACTTCCAAAAATATATTTACTATATACTTCAAATATATATGTGTGTGTGTCCGCGCGCGCGTGCATGTGTGTATACACGGTAATCAAGCAGATGTTGGTCCTTTTCTAAATGCAAACAATATAATTAACGTAGTAGTGGCGATGCCTTCGTTGACTTGACCTCCGTAATGTACTGACATTTAGCTATTTAAGCTTTCTTTTACGATAAAAAAACGGGAATATTCTTATTTTCTGATATTTAAATTAAAGTATTCATTGATCAAAGAAATTAATCCTCGTCAAATTACCAGTATAGATATAGGGGGTATTTTTTTTTTTTAATTTCGATCAACTTTTTTTTTTTTAAGAAAATGACTTCCTCAAATGTCGAGGAGGTCATTTTCTTTTAAAAAAAAAACTGATCAATGTTATTTAATCAATTTTTCTTATATATGTATCGACAATCAGCATACATTATATATATAGTTCATCTTATTTTCTTTACAAAATCATAAAACTGCATAAAATGTTAGCAACGCATAAAATCTTTAGGGGAAATTTTCAATTTTGTTATTATAGATTTATTTTTCTGTTATTTTTATATATTGCAAGCTTGGTCATTTCAACGCTTCGATACAAAAATAATACTAAAATCCAAATATATAGATCTAAAACTCAAATTTAACACTAACATATTTGACGAAAATCGTTTTTTTCCCCCAGTTTTTTTATTGTAAAACTTTCATGATATTAGTATGTAAATTGATTGAAACAAAAGATAGCATTGGGAATTGCTGTAATTTGATATTTAATTGTGCGCGACAACTTGTAGTTAGGGTTTGACACCGTCCATCTCTAATTATTTAGGGCAGGAAAAGTCGTTGATTCAATTTTCATGCATTAAATACACAATTTGATTGATGGGAAAGCAAAAGCATATATATATATATATCNTTTAATTAATTAAAAATCAGAAGTAATAATTTTATCCTTAAAATATCGTTGTCTGAATTCGAAATTTCGTTAGAAAGATTCGAAATAAAATATATATCCTATTATGAGAGGGGCCATTTGCTATACTGGTCAATGCCTATCTATATGGCTGTATCATTCGTTTTACAGCTGACGAGGAAACGTGATTGAGCCATTTTGATTTTTTCTTCTTCTTTTTTTTTTTTTTGAAAAAAAAATTGGATTATATTTCAGTTGACTCAAATGGATATAATATTTGGAAAAATAAAAAACTAATTTACTTTTGTCAGTTGCAATATAATTATAAAAGAAGCAGTTGACTAAATCTAATCTATTTTATTAGATAAAAATTTTGTGTTACACGGTCTTACCGATAGTATTTTGTGATATATATCTTATTTGGGTCATCCATGAAAAATTATTATATTTTATGTTAAAAGTATTACTTTTTATTGTGAATATCGGTAGGATTGACCCGTCTCACAGATAAAGATCTGTGAAATCGTCTCACAAGAGACTTACTCAATTTATTAAAGTTGAGAACATGATACTGACTACTCAGAAAGGACACCAATTTTTTCTTTTAACTTTATCATTATATGATACTAATATTACATTTTTATTTTTTTTTAAAAAAAATTCAACACACTTATTTTTATTTTTTTCTATTTCAACAATTCAAATATCAATTAGTCCCTCCATAATTTGTCAAATTTCACTTTAGTCCATCGATAATTATAAAAAAAACTGTACACACACGCATCGCGTGTGCAGAGTAACTAGTATTAATAAAAAACCAGCAGTGGAATGAAGATTCTAACTCCTCTGGAATGGTCTCTGTATGGGATTATATATATTAAATAATGACAAATAATAAAAGGTTTTGTAAATAAGCATAATTTTGATTTTTATACATAATTAGTTATATTTATACATAATTTTGATTTTTATACATAATAATTGTGTGTGTGTGTGTGTGTATGTGTGTGTGTGTATATATATAATTATATATATATATATTTATTTATTTACTTATTTATATAATTACTTTGATTGAACGGGACAAAACTATTGCTGCAATGCAACATCTGAGCTCTATTCTTTAATTTGTAGTGTGTGATCAATTTTTTTAACCTGTGTGATCAATTTTAAATTGGGTGAAAGTTTTATTTATTACAATTTTATCTCAAACGAAAAAATTAACGTGACCATTTTAAATGCATTTACAAATTTATATATCATCTTCGTCTTCAAACAAAAGTGACATGTGTAAGGGTAGTTATGATGGTAAGATACGATGGACACTTATCAATAGATCAGTTAGTTGTTCCATTCATCTTTGTCTATATATGTCTTCTCAATTTGAGTCTGTCACGTAGTACATGGTTTACCTGATTAACGTGATTTGCAGGCTATTGCTTTTGTTCTTTGAGTTTATCTACAACGCACAAAAAAGATAAAAACGTTCCAAAGGTTTTTTTTAAAAGAAGTAATGTATGCATGTCCTCGAGGGCATGGGCGTGACCTACAGGATTCTTAATTAGGAACGCCTAAAATAAATATAAATCATAAATTTATTTATTGGAATATTATTGGAAAAAAATAAGATACATAGTATTACACTTACTGAACTTGTTTGACCATTATTTATTTTATTATAGAACCAATAGAAAGTTACAATTATTTTTTTACTTTGTGATATGTTCACATGCATCTTAAACCTTTTTATTAAACTTTTTTTTGGGTGTATTTATAAGAAAATTAAACTTTTGTTTGTTGAGATCATATAAACAAAATTAATTATTAAAACTTGAACAATTAAGAATTTTTATTAAATAATATATAATATGAGTTTAAAAGAAAGGAGATGGCCCATGTCAACCCTTAAATGTGTTTGCCCAGTTCAAGAATGTTGTATGAGTATTTGACTAACCATAAGTTCGATTTTCACTACCAATAATTTCTCGGACAAACATGTCACACCTGATTTGCCAGTGCAGATTACCTGACTAGTTTGATTTACAAACTACTGCATTAACCCGAGATTCTATTCAATATGCACCGAATGGTAGCAACCGTGGGTTCTATTGTACAACTTGCAAACCACAATGGTAGTCATTTTTCTACTAAAGTACTAATATATACAGCGCACCGAAGCTACATAGGTGGGAAAAAAATTGCAAAAACAAAAAACTTAAATTTTAAGCACATAACACAAAAATTTTCAAAGAAACATTTATATAAGACTAAAACTACAATTTTTTCATTTTTCTACATCATTTTTCCCCTTACATTTCTCCTTCGTTATTGTATGAGGGACATTATATTGTAGGAATATGAAAGAAAATCATAGAAAATACATAAAATGGTATAGTGTAAAATACTTTTATTATGATATTGTGAAGTTTTATGTTAATCTTAGCTTTATAATTTTTTTATTTAAAAAAAGATGTCTTAACATATAACTTAACCAGTATTACACCAGTTTCAAATATCGTATGGTAGCTTTTACGACCGAAAGTATAAATTTGCAGTGGCACCCAATAATTTTGACCGATTTACGGGACCCATCAATTTATTGGCAATTGCATGGTAAAAAAATCAATATAGATTTTCAACATGTAAAGTTTATAATAAAATCTGTTAACTTTCCAATTGTAATTCATTGTTTACCAATTTAAATTGATATTCACAAGGAAATTGTTTAATGAAATATCCATACCGTATTTTGACCGACAATTCAAATCCACGAAACCCTAAACCGCTTGTGGGTGGCACTCCTTGCTCCATTAGGCTATGGAGAAACAGATCCAAGTTGTCAGTGGTTTTTGAAACATACGCGGAACAAGTGAAGACTTGCCATCAAAATTCCAATGGAAAGCCCCAGTGATCCGGTAAGTTGTTTTTATTCCACTAAATTTGTAACGTAGTTTTCTTATTGGGAAGCCACAGCTCCTTCCCTTCAAGCGTGCATGGGATGAACTCTTGGTTAAAGCAGTATTATGCAAAAAATTTCCAAAAAGTGAACCATACTAGAAAAGTCTTAACAGGTTATATTGTAAAGATGTTGGCAGAGATAATTGAATTTATAAATATTTGGCCGTTCGTTCACCTCATACACTAACTCGTATTTTGATTTGATTAAATGTTGTTGCTTCGCAGATTATTGTTCTGAAAGTGAAAAGCATGTGTTGTAGAGCGTATAAGGAGGAACTGAAGAAAGAATTATCAAAACTTGATGGTAAAGATTTTAGTTTCATATCTTTTTTTTTTTTATCAATTATTTGATCTTTATTCATAATAATTTTCTAAATGCAGGGGTTTGCTCAATCTCCTTAGATCTAGAAAACAATCATGTTTCGGTCAGAGGCAGAGTTGATTCAAACTTGTTGCTGAAAACCATTGAAAAAACAGGGAAATATGCGGAAATTCTTCACTTCAGTCAGAACTCCGCAAGCAGGAAATCAAATGCTTACGAAGAATTCAAACCCTACCGAAACGATACTGGCAAATGCCCCCACGAGACCAAAAACCGCGCCAAACAGTACGGAAATCCTTGCAGCAACAACCACAGATTTGAAAAGGACGAAGAAGAGCATAAATGTGAAGCCTACGTGCCTCAAGTGATCGACGAACGTATTTGCAGAGATTTTTGGTGCAAAGACCATAAACAGAGAGCCACTTTTCACAACAAAGTGCCTGCTAGTGCGAGTACAGGAATTTTCGGGGATCCGTTCCACAACTCGGGTGCGCCATTTCATTTCCCCGATGATCCATGGCAGCAGCGTGGCCGCCACCCTGGATACAGTCGGAGGCCGCTGCCACCTACTGCATACGGCTTCTGTTCGGGTGGGTATATGCCTAGCTCGTCAGGGTTTTTTGATTATGGGTTTTAACTGGTTTTTTTGTAGATTCGATATGTGCAATATGATATCAAGAGAGTCTGTAGTCGTACGTTAAAATGGCAACGTGGAGTGCTGTTTAGTCACCATGTTGAATTTTTATTTATATTTCTTAGAACTCTGGAAAACAATCACCCTTGTTGATTTGAGAGTTCGTAAATGTTTTTTTTTCTGGAAATTGCTTCTAGGTCCATGTTTATATGTTTTTTAAAAAAACGAAATTAATGTGTTTCACTAACTTAGAATTAAAAATCAAATTTTGATGTATTCTATGTCTTTATATTAAGCTTGTAGTGTGTAGGGGAATTTTATGCTTAACATAAACTGTGTTGTGTGTATAATATTTAAATATTGCCTCGGATATTGTGACACCTAATGAAAACACGGAGCAGAATAATATAACGCACAAATAAATAACTTAAATCAAAATAACTCAAAAATAATTGTGCGCAAGTATTTAATGACTCGGGGCAAAATAATCACTAAAAAACCAACTTGCGTTTACAAAAACCAACACTAGTGATTTTAACGAAAATTAATTTTCTCAACACGTTGAGAAAACAAATTGATTTCTAAAACAAATAACCAAACTAATACGTATTCAAGAAAACAAAACACGGTGCCGAAAACTGGAGTGATAAAAACACGATTTCCAGTCTACACTTCCACGCGTGTTGTCTGCAGATGTCTCCAACAATCACGACAACACATAAACCAGCACTCTTCAAAATATCAATGTCCTTGTGAATTGTTTTTCTCTGAAGTTCACGGCATGCAAAAGTGCAAAGATACACGTAGTCACTTAAAAGAGAAAACGAAAGTATTTTTCATTGGTTAATTTTATCATCGAGAGAATCCTATAAAATATGGAAACAAGATTTTTATTAGAAATAAATTTTTTTTAAACAATGATATCATATTATATAATCTTTATCATAATTATCATATATCTAGAAAGATAAAGCTCTTAATTAAATATTTCATACAATCTTCTAGAAAAAGATAATTTTAAAATAAATTATTTTAAGAAATAAATTATATCTTACAAAGTAAGAATTATTTTTCGTTTCATAGTTTATATGGACGAAGTTTGATTTTTGTGCCAAAACACGTGTATTTTAGATGTATAGCACATGACAAGAAAGAACATAATATTTAGGTTATTTGGATTAACAAAATTCATCAAAATGAAATCGTAGAAAGATATGCCACAGGAAATGAACTCCATGTTGTAAGTTATTTATCCTTTATTGGTTTGGGGCACATATGTTTTATGAGGACCTTCAACTGATCTAAAAATCGGAGTAAAATTCATCCGGTATAACATATAATCCACCGTTGAAATTAAACATAGCATGAACGAAAAACATATGCTTGAATGTTTGCATTTTTTGAACAAAAATTAAACTTCGAATAAAATTGATGACAAGGGGAGGAGCAGGCCTTCAAAAATATCAAGGGGCTGGCTCTGTCTCGGTTAGACAGTGAAAATGATTTCGTTTAAAATCAAACCGGACTTTTTTAAATTGAATTAACCGAAATTTTTTCGACAAACCGAACGAACTTTATTATGAAAACCGAACAAACCAAGCCGAAAAAATTGGTTATTTCTATTGATAATCGAATTAACCGAATTTTTAGATTTTTTTAAAAAACTAAGTTTTAATTAAAAAATGAAATATGAACATCTAATTAAATAATTTTAAATTTTATTTTTAAAAATATTATCTTTAACTCTACTTCTATTGTCCAATAAAGTTTTATTATAGATTAATATCCTAATAAATGTTATTAGTGTTAATAATATATTAATTTTTTTTAATAAAAGTTTGGTTTATTTGGTTAACAGAAACTTTATATTAAAATCCAAAATCAAACCGAACCAAATGAACCAAATTTTCATATTAATCCAGTTCAGTCGGTTATTTTAGTTGAAACCAATTTTTTGTCACCCATTGACTTAATTAATATTTGCCTAATATTTTCCCTTATCCTGAATCCAAAACAAATTTTTTTATTTTTTATTTACTCCTAAAAAACATTGGTGTCAAATCATGTCAAAGTCAATTCACATAATTTTTTTAAGCTTTTAGTATTTATATAAATAAAATAAAGATATAATTAAATATGTATTAACTGCATAAATATATTATCATATTAGATCAATTTAATATATTATTTGTGTTAACATAATAATTGAAGCTTAAAACTAATTTTAAAATATAACTTATATTACGTTTTTCAACCATTTGAGCGAAATTTGACAACTTTCATATTTGATTATAGATGTTTATAGAAGACCACTTAATAAAATTCCTCATAGTTAAAAAATTCTCCATTATTACTAAAAAAATTATTCAAAAACTAAAAATATTTTTTTAAAAAAAATTTGGGTGGAGCTGGAGCTGGAGCTCACCTTAACCGAAAATGTTTCCGTCCCTACCAAAGACATAGTCTAGAAAATCCCCAAAGAGATGATGGGTTTATTTATTTTTCACATGACTCAAAACATTACCTAGGAAAATGCTTGATTCGGGAGATGTATGAAGGATGTGTGATATAAGATCAAGGATGATGAATAATATATATAGATAATACAAGTATCGATATCTCTAATTTTTTTAGAACTTGATCCAAACATCAAATGAAACAAAAATATATAATCAACTAATATATCATCATCCACGCTGACGCATACAAATATAAGGAAAATAAAACGAAGGGGGCAATATTTGAATTTTATAAATAAAATTTATTTATTTTTCATCTCAAGGAGTTGTTCATGTTTGGGCCTTGGACTGGGCCTTGTCTTAATGATTACATTGGATGAATCAAAATATGACTCTTGTACAATATTCTGTCGACATATCTATTATTACACCGACAACTACCACTTCCCCACTCGTTATCGATCATGCATTTCATTAAAAGCCCAACTAATAAACTCAAACCTCGACCTATTTTTCACTTGGTATTATACTAAAGTTGGTCGAGATTATCCGAAAACTACTTAGATTTTCTACTAATCTTGATCCGAATCCTGATTTCCAGCGAACGAATCGGGTAATTATTGGATTAAATCTCAACACTTTTATGTAAACTCTATATTTCTTGCACCTAATATATGAAATTACTTGGCAAACTGAATTATAAATATGGAATGTCCAAAATAGTACCCAAAAGAGAAGAAAATGGTAGGTCCCTGAAACAAACCAGATTTGACACCAACAATAATTAAGTAATAGGACATGAAAAGGAATTTTAGTGAAGTTATATCCACAAGATAATTAGAGCATGACCACTTGGGCAGGGGACCAAAGGGTCGTCGAATTTTAGCTCAAATATCACTTTCAACTCCAGCTTGAACTTGTCCTTACTCTTAAATAGTTCACAATTCCTATGTTGCTGTCATCAAAACCCTATCCTTATTTGGTTAACTGATGCAAGTAATGATCATTATTTAGATATAGATAAAAATTCTGCATAGTGGCATGTGAATTAGTATTTGATCTTGACATATTTCACCATCATGTTGTTGATAAGTCATAATAGTGCTATTCCTAGAAGAATATACCAAGTCATCCAAGTGTTTTAAGTAATTTATTGAATTCCCTGTAATGTACTCTGGCCGATATCATTGGTCTTTTATGTCTGATTCTTTGCGATTTCAGTGTTAAATGTTATCAACTTTCGGTCTTAGTTTATTATGTTTTTTTTTTTTATATTTTTGATCATTTTCCCGATTGTGAAAAGATATGACGTTGATATGATATTAACGTGTGCAGTGTCACATCACCGCCACATCGAAAAATTGAATAAAATTGTCAAAAAAAGACTCACCGCCACATCGAAAAATTGACTAAAATTGTCAAAAAAAGAAAGATACGAGACTAAAACTTAAACCTGACTAAAATTGTAATCTCCCAAATATATTATGAAATTGGAGTTGAATATTCCACCACCATCCTTTACATGAAACTTTATCAATTGAGTATTTTTGACCTAATCTCGGGTGCTTTAAAGCCTTTTTGTAAAAGGGAAATCTCTGGTTTTAATAGACATGCTAAGATGACATTATCCAATCATTTTGGACTCAAAGGAATTGTTTTAGCTTTCCTCCAAACCTATCTTCTTGCCTTGTGGTTACGCCTCCCCCAGTGAAATATGGGAAATATAGTGAATGTGAAATCATAATCAGATAGGGACTCAAAATGAAACACCAAAAAAGGACTGCATATAAATTTTTTTACTAAAACTTAGGGTATAAAATCAAATAGAGAAATTAATAACACATTTCGAACGTATTCAACCTTGATTTGTAATGCAGTTCATCGACTTGTATCACGGTTCAATGTCGTCCGAGTGAAGCTAATCGAGTAGCTCATATACATGTTAGTAGCAATCGGATTTCGTCCAGAACTTAAATATAGATTGCGTTGATTTTCTTCCATTATATATGTTTGGATATTGTTTGTAGCTATGGAATTGAATCAGCGTTAATGCTAATGTTTTATCTAAAAATAATGATTTGTAATGTTTTTCGAGACTGCAGAAAAAATTATAATACTTTTTAAACCAAATATATATATATAAAAATAATAGTTGATTATTGCATGGATCCATGACATTTCATCGTGAAATATAAATATATATTATCTGTGTCTTGGAAATTCAAGGAAGATAATGGTGGGGCCCAAATGGCAAGAAAATGGGAGACGGTGGATGACGTGGGATGCGGACGACCAAGATTTTATGTGGTGGAAGCGTGAGGGAGTCTACACCACTTATTTGAGTGGCTGAATCTGATCCACTCCCCACAATTACTTCGGGTCAAAACCCATTGCTCCAATCACAAGGCTTGTTTATTTTTCAAGTCTTTCCTCAATTATCTTGTTAAATTTAAGTAATTTCCATTTATATCCTCTATTGGATTACAATTTTAGCTTTTATATATATATAATTTTGATACGATGGACATCGATAATATACACGTATGTGAATATCAATGATATGTCATTCAATTATTAGATGTTGAAACATAGAAAAATTAAACATCCAATAGCGACTGACACATCATTGTTGTTCACTTACGTATTCACGGTAGATCTGCAACGTATCAAAACTCTATATATGATATGTTGTTCATCATCGTATTCATATCTGTATCCATTAATAAAGTGACACTAATATATTGGAGGTATATTTTAAATATGTTTTGATACATTTAATAAATTGTAGATAAAACATGCATACAACACTCTTCGGATGAAAATACTTTGTACCAAATGATACAACGTACATCAAATATGACTTCGGGATTGTTCACATTGATTATGAGGATGAAGACACGTGGGCTTTTGGATCTTTTTATTTGCCGTGGAGATTTTTGCAATAAATCCAAATTTAAGGTAGCTTGACGCAATTATGCAAATAATATAAATTTATTTGGTGAAATAATTTTCATACAAAATAATGACATGAACTATGAGCATACTTATAAGAAACACAAAAATTTGTGTGAGACGGTTTCATTAGTTATATTTTGTAAGACAGATCTCTTATTTGGTTCATCCATGAAAAAATATTACTTTTTATGATAAGAGTATTACTTTTTATTGTGAATATCGGTAGGGTTGATCCGCCTCACAGATAAAGATTCGTGAGACCGTCTCACAAGATACCTACTCTATGACAAGTTTAGGTGGTTCACTAATGTTGATATTTGGATTAAACAATCAAAAAAAATTAACTTATAATCTTTTTGAATGCTTTTTAATAATCTAGTCGATACCGTTTTGTTCGAAGATGTAATAAGTAAATTATGCAATAAGAAAATGAAAGATAAGTATAACTAATAAATTGTGATAAATTAAATGGTGTTTAAATAGTCATAAATGACTATCACACCAAAAATTATCATTTGTGGTTATAATACTCAAATTTTTTAAATCATACCATCATTATAATATCACAGTTCTACCCGTTTTGTAAAATAAATAATTATTACACCACATTATAGTTTTCTTTAAAATGTTTAATTTTCATGAATCGAATTTTTCAAATTCTCTTTTTGTCTGTCGATTATTGTCAATCATTTTCAGATTGTCCTTTATATTTAATGTACATTAAATTTACTTTGTGGTCATCCGCAGCAAAAATAATTGATGATAGATTGCTTTACTGGTGGTGTGGATAAGTTTATAATATAAACTTTTTTAGAAAAATAAAGTCATTTTTTTTATAAAAATAAAATTTAAACCTAAAATCGCTTTTCCACCTGGTGGGAAGTTGGCTCCGCGTTCAACTATAACCCACTATGACACAAAGTCAAAATTTATTTAATTATTATTTATATCATATGGTACCAATTTATGAGGGAACCTATGAAAAAAATTGAAATATAAAATTCTATAATTTTTATTTATTCATTACTTGTTTATTACTTGTAAATGATTTTTTAGTTCATCGAAAACCAAATTAATCCTCAAAACTCTCACACAAGAATCGGAGAAAAAACTGAAATAAAAACACATTTCAATGGGTCAAATCAACTTATACAATGATGGATAAACTTTCGTCATTAATCTTTGGAGAGAAATTCTAGATGAATTTTCTTGTCCCCAATCAAGTTAGTCATGCTTTTTTAGTTTTATATACATAATATTAATGAATATAAGAAATCAAAATCCTGACATGAGCTCGATGAAACTATAATAGAGTAATTCACATAAATACATAAAATTTTAAAATTATTATATTAATAATTTAATAAAAATAAGTTAGAATCTATAAATAATATATATTTTTGTCATTGAATTTAATTAAAAAATACAAGTATAAAAAATTAGTTTCATATTATATTTTCCTCGTTATTTATTTTATTGATTGCAAGTAAAATACAATTCATGTGCGTAGACGTGATTTACCTTGAAAAAACGATGTCATTTACCTAGAACTTTATGCAAGGATTTTGGAACCATAAAAAAACTCTTATCACATCGTTTTAAGCGTCAGTTTTGTGACACATATCTCTTATCGATTCAGTACGACTCATAAAAATATTGTTTTTATGTCAAAAATAATAATATATGTCAAAAGTATTAATTTTAACTTCAAATATGAATTGGATTGATCCATCAAATAGATATAAATCTATTAGATTATCTCACAAGAAACTTAATATTGAAGATTTTTTTCTGAAAATTTAATAGGTGATTGACAAAAATTTCAGTTAAAAAATTCTTCAGTCAAATATATATATATTATATAAATGTACGTTGATTGGATGGATACCACGCTGCATGACTATACGAAAATATGTCAAATTCACATCATATTGCAAAATAATAGAGCTATCAAATATATAAATCGAAATTTTAATATGATGATACGCAAA
This sequence comes from Primulina huaijiensis, assembly GCF_012295235.1. Classification (NCBI taxonomy): domain Eukaryota; kingdom Viridiplantae; phylum Streptophyta; class Magnoliopsida; order Lamiales; family Gesneriaceae; genus Primulina; species Primulina huaijiensis. The sequence continues at coordinate 3,469,216 of NC_133319.1, read as the reverse complement.
TGAAAACCTCTACTTAAAATTGTTAATATTTATAGAAAATATTTTCATCTAAATAAATTTTTTATTGCATAATTGCGTGGAATTAATAATGTGAGGACATGGCATGCAACGAAATAGATGTTTGCAAAACTCGAAATCTGAAAATCCATCTAAAATAAATAATTGGAAGATTATAAAATTTAAAATAAAGTTTTTTGTAATTAAAAAAACGAAATTTATTGTGACAAAACATCAGAAATAAAGTTTATTAAAATCACAAAAAATAATTGAAAAAACATATCACAAGGTGCGAGGGTACAACAGTGATTGGAATCTTTTATCACTCGAAAACTACGTAAAAAGTTACGGATTCAAGCCTGTATATTCACCAGCAAGGCTGCTACAATTATCAAAAGCTGTTCCCAAAGAAGCCAAAAAGCTTTATATATAAATGGCCAAATTGGGGTGTGATTGCTGGAAAACGATAGTTGGAGATAAAATTAATTTCTTTATATATAACAGTAAGCTCTTTTAATCATCCGAAATTCTTGAGTTTCCCTTACATGGCTACTCCCATCAAAAGCAATAGCAGAGTTTCGCTTGCTATGGAGAGAACTGGGCAGTGGTAATTATACATATACAAAGATTTCTTATTCGAAACTTTTAGGATTCTTTTGTGTAGTGTGTTCTTTTGGGTACTTCTGCTGTTGTTCTTATTTTTCTTTTCTGTTCTGAATAAAGGGTGTTATCTCAAGAAATCCCTACAGATGTTGTTGTTGAGGTTGGGGAAGCCAAACTTTCTCTTCACAAGGTACGAAAATTTCGTTATTTTTTACAAGTTTTTTTTTTGTCATTTTATGATCTGTAATGGCTTCTGTTTCTTGGAAACTTTCTTTGTATGAAAGATCTTCGATCTCGTAGTTTAATATATATACAAGTTAAAGTTTTGCTTCTTTTAGTGTATGATATCGCATAAAAAGTTAAGCGACGGATTTATTTGTATTTGCAATATCATGAATTTGTTAGCTGAAGTGGTAGCTTTATGGAATCATTCAATGTTCTTGAGACAACCCAGATTCTGTAATGAAATGGAAACTATCAGTTTCAGATCTTTAAGTCACTTTTCAAGAACAAGACTTTTTATGGATATTCTAGGATATCCATTCGAGATGAAAATTTTGAAAACGATATCGAGTTCTTTTAAAATATGAAACTACTGCTCGATTTTTAGCAAAAATGGCTTTCAATTGTAAGTATGTCAGAGCAGAGGTCACGGTTTCGAATATGCATATGATATTCTATTAAGTTCGCTTGGAGATCATATATATGAATCTCTACGAATGTGATCCCATTAATGTATCAATAATTTTGTTTTGGGTGGTGTATAAATCTACTTCTGAGCCTATGCTTGGGAAAAAATGGTTTTTAACAAACAAAATCTGGCTTCCAAATGTGAGCATGATGAAATTAATATAGTTTTTCGGCTGTGGCAGTTCATGCTTGTAGCTAAGAGCAATCACATAAGGAAGCTGATTATCGAATCTAAAGAAGCAGATCTAACAAGAATAAACCTCTCTGACATACCGGGGGGACCTGAAATATTCGAGAAAACAGCGAAATTTTGTTACGGTGTGAACTTTGAGATCACCGTGCACAACGTGGCAGCCTTGCGATGTGCAGCTGAATATCTTCAAATGACGGATAAGTATTGTGATGGTAATCTTGCTGGCCGGACTGAGGATTTCTTGTCCCAAGTGGCGCTAACGAGCTTGTCTGGTGCTCTTGTGGTGTTAAAATCCTGTCAAAATCTTCTACCTATGGCTGAGGACCTCAAAATTGTTCAAAGATGTGTTGAAATCGCCAGTGCCAAGGTATTTTATAGAAAATTATGCGTGTTACAAATTTGATTTTATGACATATATGATCAAATAATAGGAGGTTGTTTGATCTGCTCGGGGAAAGTTTGTTTGTAAAGTTATTAGATCCGGTATGCTAGTTGACTAAAATATGGTCTGATTTTTTGTCTGATAGGCTTGCGTTGAGGCAAATTTTCCTAGCCGTTCGCCCCCAAACTGGTGGACCGAGGAGCTAACTATTCTAGACATAAGTTTCTTTCAAAAGATCATAGCATCAATGAAGTCTAGAGGAGCGAAGGGACTTACTTTAGCCTGTGCTATAATCACGTATGCTGAGAGATCACTTAGCGATCTTGTTCGTGACCACTCTGGCAATGGTGTGAAATCATCCGATCCTGGAGACTCTGATACTAAAACCCGCCAACGGGAACTCCTTGAATCTATAGTCGCCATCTTGCCCTCGGATAAATCTGCATTCCCCTTAAATTTCTTGTGCTGTCTCTTGAGGACTGCCATTTTCTTGAAAGCTGCTAATAGCTGCAAAAACGAGCTAGAAAAGAGGATATCGGTTATCTTAGAGCACGTGACGGTGGATGATCTTTTAATCGTGTCATTTACATATGATGGCGAGAGGCTTTTCGATCTTGAGAGCGTGAGGAAGATCATATCAGGATTCGTGGAGAAAGAGAAGAGTGTTGCGGTGTTTAATGCTGGCGATCTTCGAGAAGTTTGTTCAACAGCTATGCAGAGAGTTGCCAAGACTGTTGATGCTTATCTTGGGGAGATTGCTACGTATGGTGAACTGAGCATTTCCAAATTTAACGGGATAGCGAATTTAGTGCCTAAGGCAGCAAGAAAGGTGGATGATGATCTTTACCGGGCTGTTGATATTTACTTGAAGGTCGGTACAGTATGATGCTTAGATTGGGTTGTCCAACATTTTTAAAAACTCGAGGGGTTTTATCCTATATTTTTTTCATTGTAATTAACTATTAGCATATTCCTAGGTAAGGATTTATCCATCTGCTCTTTGTTGACTGTTGCTAGTGGTGATTTTAGGCTCATCCAAATCTAGATGAAATCGAGCGCGAAAAAGTTTGCAGTGTTATGGATCCACTCAAACTATCCTATGAAGCGCGAATCCACGCATCGCAAAACAAGCGCTTGCCCGTCCAAATAGTGCTACATGCACTCTACTATGATCAACTCAAGTTAAGAAGTGGTGCAGATGATCATAAGATGCCTGATGCAGCAACCACACGAAATCAAATACAAGCAGATGTATCACTTGCCAAAGAGAACGAAGCATTGAGAACCGAGTTGCTCAAGATGAAAATGTACATAGCGGATATGCAAAAACCATCTACAGGGACGACGTCATCTAAAGTGAGTGCCAAGAAGCCTACATTTTTCTCATCCATGTCGAAGACGCTTGGAAAGTTGATCTCATTCAAGAATGGATCAAAGGATACTTTGAACATGGAAGATGGAACAGTTGATTTCACCAAGCCTAGAAGGAGGAGGTTCTCTATTTCTTAGGTCTGGGAATGCTATGGATTGTGCTTGCGTGTTGAAATTATAATTTGACTTGTTTGTTTGCTTATGTGCATTAGACATCAATGTAAAAACTAGCTATTTGGCTTTATCGAACTGGCCTTCCTTCTGGAATGTGGATCACTTCTTTTTATTCTATCTTGAATATTTTCCTAAAATCTTTATATATTCTCTCTCTTTTGCTTCATTTGGTGAAATAAAATTTCATTTGAGAAAAGAGTGCCATGCATGCTTAAATTCTTAATCACGTGATATGATAACGATCAGAAATCAAGAACTACTGTACCTAACACACTACTCGAGTGAGAGTGCAAACTCCTAGAAATCAAAGAAAAACGAGGGGAGATTCAAGGAAAAGAGAGCCGAACAAGGAGACACGACTAAAATCGAGTTATATGTATATTTTTATATACAATTTAAAGTTTGTTCGGAAAATGAAAACATATGCATGTTTTTTTCATTTCATGTTACGTTTGATTCTATACATTTGGTAAGTAAAAAGATCTCGTAAAACGTGTAGATCCACACCAATAAATGATAGATGACCTACACCATGAAATTCATTTGATTAAGCATATCTTTCTCCGAGTTCAACCCATCCATCGATTTGGTTTATCCTCATCAATAGTGAAATTAAGAGATTTGATAAATGACTACAATAGTCTTGCGATGTGGAATCACCGGCAGTTGTTAAATATTGGGCCACTCTGGGCCTGCACATTTGGGCCGATCACATGTAGGAACAGCGTTGTTTGGGTTTAAAAATATGATACTTATTATTCGTAGGATGTAGCCCATTTACAGCTTTTCATATATGGGATGCGTAAACGTTTTGTCCCAAAAAGAATAGAGAAAACAAACAAGCAGAAATTAACGTTGTTTAAATCAATTATTTGTTTTGCTATTAATATCTATGGGCCAGAAAATATAAATTACTCAATTTGATTTTTATAAATGAACAAAAAAATGAAATTCAAATCAAATCTGAATTCAAAAAAATAGAAAATAGATCGTTCTTTGTTGGCCTTAAAATAATGCATAAATTAAATATCCGCAAGTATCGTCAAAATATATATGTTAAGCTCGTTCGAGAATGGATGCTATGTTTTTGAGTTTAAAAAGAAAAAAAAAAATCTTAATCCCAACTCACAATACATCAAAATCACATATAGTACCCAAAAAATGAAAATGATTGTTTTAGTAGGGTTAGTTCAATCCATTCCCTTATCTGTGAAGTAAGATCCGATACTATATCTAAGAGTTAATATTTATGGATACATGTGAGGTTTAAATTTTTTTTTTTTTATAGAGACACATAAAGATAAGTGTTTGCCTTTATATTCACTTTAGGGTAATCCCTAAGGCTAGGGTGAAATTTCCCCCATTATCCAATGCATGCATTTTGTATTCCTATAAAGTAGCAAGCTACAAGGAAAAATGTATTTTTATAAATTAAAAAATTGAACAAAAAGGGGTCCATAAATGTCCCAATCCATCACCAATGAGACAAGCTTACCTAATTTTATAGAGTAGAAGTGTAGAACATTCTGTTTTTTTTAGATGTATTTGATGGATTAATTTCATTAAAATGCAGTTGCTTATATGGAATTTATTTAAATACAATAAATCATATTTTAATTATTCGTTTTTTTTTTCAAAATCGCGTCTTTCTTTCAATGACGTGGAAATCTGCAGCCAACGCTTTTCGTTGTATATTTAATAAATCTTTAGACTAATACAGCTTTTTTTGTTTACAAACAACGCTAGCCAGATTAAATCAAGTCTTAATAATTTTATAGCACAATTTTATAAGAATTCAGGAAGGTGTCCAGATGGGGATTGGAATATAAAATGCAAAAGGTAAAATGTCGAAATAGTCGAAATGTCGTAAGTAATCAGAGATCAAAGAATGGGGCCTTGAAAGATTCTGTTGACCATGTAATTACAAGCATTTACTAATATGTTATAAAAACATTAATTAATTCTATAAATTATTGCCACAGATCCAGTATTTTATTACTATTAATTATGAATTGGTCTGCCGGGAGTCAATCAATAATGGGTTAAACTATATTTAAATTTAAATTTTAACAAATTTTATATATGTAATTGTGAAAAACTTTATTTTTTTTAACTATTGCGATGCAAATATTCACAATAAACACATACTAAACTTAAGGAGATACATTGCCAATAAATTAGGCTGGTTATATTACATAACGATTAATCCTATTGGAAAATTGATTGGATCTCGTCCCAACCATACGACGGGATGATGTTGGGGAATAACCATAAGAACATTCAGAATTCATCATGTTATATCATCAAGAATTAAATAGTTAATAAACTGTAGTGGAAGCACTTGAAGTCACGATACTTACGCTATCAGAATGTTTGATTGATCTTTCAGATTTATACATTCTTCTTTTTGGATAACCTTTCAGTTTCTTCTTGGATCTAGATCTAATAATGAGATTCATAATAGGGAACATGATACACGCAATATTACCATTATCTTATGATATTTTTATTTTAGTCAATCATAAAAATCGAAATTACACTTTTGTCTTTATATATTAAATGCTCACAACCTATCATATAGGTTAAAGCTCATTAACCAAAACTTCGATCGATCGTTTTAATTTTGGACTTAATCTTATTAGACAAGTCCCCATAAATAATTATGCACCGTATAAACAAACATGAAATTGATGTAACAGATGTGACTTAAATATTAGCTAACCAAGCAAGGGGACATTTGGAAGGGCCTTTGTGAATTGTGCATGTATCTGTGTCCCTTTTCTTCTACCACAAATTGAGTCAAGAATAGAACCAAATATCACTCAGATTATTCAAACTCAATATGATTGAAGCCAACAAGACTGTGACAAAATGTCGGTAAACTAATTCTAACTTTTCCTTCGACAGCTAACAAAAATTTCTTCTTTTGTAGCGTGGTCTCTGCTGCCATCATAATACACTTTTTAGCCTTTTATTTCATTTATTTTAATTTTTTAGTTGCTCTTTAATTTTGAAATTTTTGGTTCCAATGACATCATGAACATTAAACAGAATAAATACATTAATTAATTTGAGAAATTTTTATTTAAAAATATATATAAGAATTAGTTGAATCGAACATTCCATGTGTTGGATCTCGGTTTTCTATGTGCCCAAACGCAGCGGAAGTTTAAAATTTTATTTTATTTTGACAATCAAAATATGTTTATATTTGGGCACTCGTATGGTTTTATCATAAACATTCATAGGGCGTTGGAATTTCATACCTTAGGTGAATTAATCACATAGCTCCAACTATTCCGGGTTTCGCGGAGATAGCTCTTGATGAAATCCCTACTAACTTTCTTCAAAAGCTTGTTTCCTTCTAATCAGGTCCACGACTAGATGATTTATTCATCTGCCAATTTGCACTAGAAAATATGGAAGAGATTTTGCGTAGGAGAAAATATTTGAGAGACGGCTCAAACTATTTACTTCAAGGTGGTCGAAATTCTTTTGAGAGGAGAGGTGAGGTTTTTAGAAAAATTATGAATGAATTCTTATCAACCCTAAGCCTAATACACATATATATAAGCTTA
>NC_133319.1:3423728-3462113 GCF_012295235.1 Primulina huaijiensis | reverse complement strand
TTAGCCCCATTCTTTTCATCAACACCTTGATCAAGAATGTCAGAACTCATTTCTGATTGCACCCATCGGATCATGGTAAGAGCGTCTAGTAGCATCGCCCCATGATCCCCTAGGTATCGCTGATAGTGCCTACAAGAACCAGTCGATTATGATTAACGTACAGTACGGTCCCTTCATCTCATATATCCCGATCGAATCTGCAACCATTGGTTCATCGAGGGTTGCATATTAATTCGATAACTATGTGACAACTATAATAGTGGCATCGCGTGTACTATTGGAGAACTCTTTCTCTAACGTACATCTCATACTCTGGCCAGAGATTCCATGCACTATTATTACATCAGATCACATAGGATATCCACACCCGTAGGTGAGCGGTGAATCCCCGACTACAATGCACTGGCTCCTATATGTGTCGCAACTATACCCAACCTCGCCACCTGATGACTCTCCTGGAGCCGGTAAACGAGTCAAAGCACAGCCCTAGCATATAGAGCCTCAGTGTTGTCCCGGGTCGTAAGGACTAATGGTGTACAATCATAACCACGGACTTATCCTCTCGATGAATGATAACCACTTGGAAAGTTCGAGGGAGGGTTGTTCAGTATAATCATCATATGACTACCCATCTGTATGTTTGGACATCTATTTGCCCTTACCAAGAAACGCAGTACACAACATCACAGATGCTAGTCTCGAGTTCGAGCGACCTTTATCCCTGTTTTAGGCGGCTGAATCGACTAGGAACGAATTTAGAATATGCAGTGTTTACAATTGAGTTTCAACATCGAATTACGATTCATTTGTATTAAAAGATAATCAAGGACTTTATCTATGATGCTTGCATGGGTATACAGATAAAGTACAACAAAACCATTAAAAAGTAAATTATATTAAAATAAAGATTGTTTATTACAACTGAGTCAATAAATTCCCTAGCCAACAGTTGGCTTACAGGGCATCTACTCTAACACCATGTCAATAATAGAGCATGCAATATGTATTATAATATTTAAATAGTCCTTCACGTTTCTTTTTAATTATTACGTAAAATAAATTTGGTTTCGCGTACTGAATTTTGATATTTTTTTAAATGCCGATAAGGAAATGTAACTTTGAAATATGTACGTATTTATACATATAATACATAATTAGTTAAACATTCAATTGTGAAAATATCCTTGATGGTTAAAGATCGTGAATGTTTAAAAAGTCCATCAATATTCAATACTCATGCATGTATATATGTGTGTGTGCGCGCGTGCGCGTGTGTTTGTTCTCCTTAGATATGATACGATGAATGATGCATGAAATTAGATACGCTAAACCGATATGAATGGACTTGGGTCAAACGTTTGGTGAAATAAGAATATGTAATCAATTAATTATGTCATATTCATCGAATCGAACCAAACGATGCAAAATATATCCATATATATATATATATAATTTGTATATATCCTAAAATAAATAATTTACATAGAATGTATTTTTCTCCATATAATAGAAACCAGAGATCAATTTTAAAAAAAAAAGAATTTAAAATATGTATTAATAATCGTCACAAGATTATGTAAATGACATGTGATCGCGCAGTGGAATCAAGGGATGATGAATCACGATTCTTTTAGAAACTTTATTGGTTAGCATTTAAAATTCCGCGTGGTCATCTACATTAATGAAACCCTAGCTAGCTAAGCTACTTGCTTACTTTGAATATAATGAAAATGATTTGACTTATTTTTAGATTGTCCAGACCTTCAAACTACAAGGATCTGACAATATATAGTTGTAAATTTTAGTTTAGACTTTTTTTTTAGTCGAGATAAAATTGTTGTGATTGGATCTCGAACTCAAGATATCGTTCTGAATTTAGAAATTTGGTGTCAAATAAGTTATAAGCCATCAGAAATTTAGATATATATTTTAAAAATATGACGTACGGTAATAATCCAAGAGAAAATAATTTTAAAAAATCTATCTTCATAACTTTTATTTTAAAAAAAAAATTCTTGCAAAATTAATGAGTGTCATTCAAATTCATTACATTTTTTCATATAGATATTCAGTATGTTTTATTTCTATCAGGATATAATTGTAATTGGAAAAATATACTGTTATTATAAAAGTATTAATTTATTTTTAATTTTTTTTAAAAATTTATTCCAATTAGATTTAATTGTTTGATTACAATATTTGCATTTTATATATGTAGATCCAACTAAAATAGTTTTATTGAAATAACTAAGATATATACAAAATTTCTCAACAAACTAACATTTTATAGTCAAAGCATTTACTTTTCAATTTCTCAACGAACTCAAAATAAGAACGATAACGTAAAATGCTAAATCTTAATTGGAAATATTCGTGTATTTATTATCATAATATTGTAATCATCAATTCTTTATTTTGCATTTGAATGAGTTAATTAATGAATTTGATGCTAGAGATATTAAATTTATATAACAAATCAATGAATTTCAAGTCTTAATTAGTTATTATTTGATTTTAAATTCACATACTATATAATTATTTCAAATACATAATTCAAATACCAATTAAATCCAAATCTCTTAATCCGAATGCAACACGGGTCGCAGTTAGATGGAAGGATTTGATTTGGAGTGTGGATTTAGAAGATATATTTGAAATGACGAATATTTTGGATGGATTTCAAAGCCATCGTAATCATCATTGTATTTTATATAATATAAGGATAGTATAGAATTAATATTCATCAAATATAAATTCATTTAAACGATCAAATATATTCAATCAATCCAAACACAACCTTTGACTTGCTGGAATCAACTTGTCTTTGTTGAAATATAAAAGTTAGATCCTGATGATTATGTAGATCTGAAAAAATATAGTATATAAGATTATTAATGATTATGAAAAAACCAAGATTTCGTTTGGACAAGTACTTTAAAAACGTTTTTATTGTTTAATGATTGAAAAACTTAAAGTATGCATGTGTTGAATAAATTTTTTCTAAAAAATGTTATCAACTGTAGCCTTGAAAACAATTGAGATGTGTTTTTTTATATTTTTAGAATAACCAAACTTCTCATCAACTCTAAAAATATTTTATAGAATGGTTGTCCAATTACATATATAATTTTAAATTAATTTTTAAAACATTTTACAAAACCTTAATTTTTTAAATAAAAACATTTTATAAGTTTGTTAAAAAATTAAAATTCAGATTATGTTTTAGTCTCATGTATCCTTTTGTTCTTTAGAGGCTATGATGGTCCCAAAAAATTGCCATGGCTCGTTTCCATCGAGCAAATTTAGGCAATACTAGCGTCAATAAAGGAGTCCGAAGCGGCATTCGCAGCATGACGTCTCAATTCTCCATCACAGTACATTTTCTTAAGAAACTTATAAGAGTTGTAAAAACAATTGATTTTTTTAAAAATATTCGCTGACGTTGCGTTTGAAGTGATATATTTCAAATATTAAAATGTATTTTCTTAGTTTTAGAGAATCGGAACCATAAATTTCAAATTCAACTCAGATAAATTTTATATAATGTTTCATGTTAGTTAGGATGATATATCAAGTCCACTCAACAATTGAGACTTTTGAAATGTTGTATAGCTAATGTGTAAAAAAAGTAAAAAGTAAATTTAAAATTTCATATATTGTTAATTATAATCGAAATATATGAATTTAAATACATCTCCTCAAATGAAATATATTTTGAATTAAAGTTTATATATTTAATGTTTGAATATGATATATTAAAATCCAATTACAATATTAATTATCTCCAACGTATATTTATTTCTTACACTTTGATTGATCGTACATTAAAAAAGAGACGTTTTTTTAGGTGCAAACAAAGGAATCAACAGATTATTAATTGCAAATCACACCCTGGAAGTGGTTGAGTAGTGAGTTATTTCAGTCAGGGACTCTTCCCTTCCCTTCTCCCGCACTTCATCTTCTGTCCTCTCTTTTCCAGCTCAACTAAGACTTACTTCACTGCAGCTTCATTTTGATCTGCGAATTCCCGTTTGTAGTGATTAGAAAGAAGAATGTGGCTACCAATGCTGCTGCATTCTCAAGATTTGAGTCATGTAAAAATTCTTTCTTTGCTACGTGTGTTCAGTAAGCTTCAGCATCAAGATGGGAAAGAAAAGCTCTGATTTCGAGTCTTGAACTCACCATTCCTGGTAAACCCCCTGTTAATATCAAGAAATTGGCCGAGAAATTTCCGGGATTATCGGAATGCTGCTGCTTCGAGGTAATCTTTGCAAACCCTTTACTCTTTTTATCTCTTTCTCTCTTTTATGTGTGGTTTCTTTACTTGTTTTTTTCTATTTGGTGTAGATGAAGTGGGAAAATTTAAGTTTAACTGCAGATCTGGGTGTGCTGAGTTAAAACAGTTGCAGAAAATATGTGTGCGTTTATGAACTGCATTTGTGGCCCGAGGACATTCTGAAATCGGTTTATAGAAAATTTTGTATGCCAATTTGTCATATTGTTTTAAGCTTAGGAATCTTGGTTATACGGTTGAAACAATCCACTTTCGGGATTCTTTTTTATCTTCTCAACTACCCAAAGGCGCATTTTTGCTCTAGGATTCGCATGAAAAAGTTATATAGAATTCCTTTTCATTCTTTCCCCTTTCTTTTAAGCTCTAATTGGGAAGAAAATTTCCTGGTGAATTTCACTAAAAAAGCAAAAATGAACCCTTCTCTGTGTTTTGTTTTCTCAGACGACGAGTCTTGAACCTACGAGATGGTTGGTAGATAGGGACATAAAAAGAACTTTTACGTAGGGTTGGAGCTGAGCCTTTTCATGTGCAGCATTTAATCTAAATAGCTAAAAACTAATGGGGGCTAAGATATTTTTTTTTAGCTAAGTTACTTGCTAAGAATTGATGTTATTTTGAGTATGCCCGTGCCCTCCCTCCTCTCTCTTTGATATGAATAAAATTTGTTGGATAATTTGGTTTGGAAATTCCTTCTTCATCCAAAGCGTACTTGATGATTAAGTTTGCTGTAGTATTCTTCTCTACCATAAACTTTTAATCCACTTTCGAAACATTAAATTATACTAATCTATTTAGCTACAAGGTTTTGGAAAAAGGTGGCATTATTTTGCCTTTTCCATTCCAAAATGCCTTTTTGCTTTTAACTTTGTTTTATTTTCATCTGTTCCATGACTTTCTGAAATAATGGATGATGAGGGCATTGTTTACCTTTTTTATGTAAGAAGTGTTGTGCTGTGACTATCCTTTTCTCGAACATTTGGTTCCAAATCTCAAAATTATAAGTTCGTTTTTTGTCAGATTATTCAAAAATGTGACTGGTTTGGCATATAAAAACAAATCATTTGTTTGATCTTGGCTATCACGAGAGAATCTATAGCTTGATTATCAGTTTCCTAGCGCCTTTTTTTGGCTATATCCAAATTCAATTTAAGTATAAGCTGACTTGGTTTGTGGATCCTTTCACTACAAATTTGTTTTACTTTGACCTGATTTTATTGTTCTGTAATCATGAACAGGCTGTATTTACGTAGAGTCACTCTTTTTTGTCTAATGACTTCAAAGGCAGATTGTTTTAATTTTGTTTTTGCTTTTTAATCTCTTCTGCTAATCTAATGTCAATTAATCATCTCTCTCCCACCTTCAGAAAAGCCACATCATCTCATCCCGAAACTCTGCACGGCCCGTGTATTGCTTTCTTTGCTTGTCATGGCCATCAAGTTTCTGCCTATAGCTCTTGGTGACTTGAAAATGGATGGACAAGCCCTCTTGGCATTTGCCACTGCCATACCACACGGCAGGAAGCTCAACTGGAATCTTACTTCTCCTGTGTGCACATCTTGGATTGGAATAAATTGTGCTAAAGATGGTAAAACTGTGATCGGTGTTCGCCTTCCTGGGATTGGTCTTACCGGTCCAATTCCCAACAACACTCTCGGAAAGCTGGACTCGTTAAGGGTTCTCAGCCTTCGATCAAATCTCCTCAGTGGAAATTTACCTTCGGATATTCTTTCGCTCGCTTCTCTTCGCTACCTATTCCTCCAACATAACAGGTTTTCAGGTGAAATCCCTACATTACTTCCCCCTCGATTAAATGTGTTGGACCTTTCATTTAATTCATTTACTGGAAGCATTCCCACAACCATTCAGAATTTGACTGAACTTAAAGCATTGAACCTTCAGAACAACTCTCTTTCTGGGTCTATTCCAGATCTGGGCCTACTACCTCTCAAACGTTTTAACCTGAGCTACAACCATCTCAGCGGCACCATTCCATCTTCTTTACAAACGTTTCCTAATTCATCATTCACTGGAAACTCTTTATGTGGTCCACCTTTAAATCCTTGTTTTCCCGTTCTTCCACCGTCCCCTACCCCGAGTCCTTCTCTACCACCCACGGGAGGCCCTCAAAAGCAAAGCTCCAAGAAAAAACTTTCTTTAGGAATTATAATCGCCATTGCAGCAGGAGGTGCTGTACTTCTATTTCTTCTTGCTCTAGTTTTATTTTTGTGCTGCTATAAGAAAAAGAAGAATGACGGTGGTGCTGTGCCAAAAGTTAAGTCTACTAGTGCTGGGAGGGGTGAGAAGCCAAGAGAAGAGTTTGGAAGTGGGGTGCAAGAACCCGAGAAAAACAAGTTGGTTTTCTTTGAAGGTTGTTCATACAACTTTGATCTCGAGGATTTGTTGAGGGCTTCGGCAGAAGTGCTTGGAAAGGGTAGTTTTGGAACGGCATACAAGGCAGTTTTGGAGGAGTCGACTACTGTGGTTGTGAAAAGGTTAAAAGAGGTCATTGTTGGGAAGAAGGATTTTGAACAGCAAATGGAAATAAGCGGCAGAGTTGGACAACATCCAAATGTTGTGCCTTTACGTGCATATTATTACTCCAAAGACGAAAAGCTCCTGGTTTATGATTACTATACAAATGGCAGTTTGGCGACTATTTTGCATGGTATTGATTCACTCTAAAAAAGGTTTTTTGCGTGATAAAATTTGCCTAACTTGTTGATTCTGGAAAAATTTTACTTGCTGAATGAGGTCAGTTGAACGTTTAAAGGTCTTTCAAGATCAAATGAATACTAAGACATCGTGCTGCTGTAAATCCATGATATGATTTTATGTTGGTCGCTTTTTTTCCCAGCATCTGATAGTTTTTCTATCAAAGAAACAAGCTTCCGCTGATGGAAACTTTTTCTATTCATGCTTCTCATTTGATTTTTATTTCTCACTTACAACTGAGCAGGAAACAAGACCGCTGGAAGAACTGCACTAGACTGGGATTCAAGAGTCAAAATATCTCTCGGGGCAGCAAGAGGCATCGCTCATCTGCATTCAATAGGAGGCACAAAATTTGCTCATGGAAACATAAAGTCCTCAAATGTCCTCCTAAATCAAGATCTGGAGGGGTGTGTCTCAGATTTCGGCTTATCCCCTCTAATGAATTATCCCCCAACATCATCTCGTCTTGCAGGATACCGTGCTCCAGAGGTAATCGAGACGCGGAAGCACTCTCACAAATCTGACGTTTATAGTTTTGGGGTCATATTACTAGAGATTCTTACTGGGAAACAACCCATTCAATCCCCAAGCCGTGAAGACACTGTTGATCTCCCAAGATGGGTACAATCTGTTGTTCGGGAAGAATGGACAGCTGAGGTTTTTGATGTCGAGCTAATGAGATTCCAAAACATTGAAGAAGAGATGGTGCAAATGTTGCAACTCGCCATGGCCTGTGTTTCAAAGGTGCCCGAAACGCGACCTAATATGGATGAGGTAGTTAGAATGATTGAAGAGGTTCGACTATCTGACTCGGAGAACCGGCCTTCTTCCGAGGAGAATAACTCCAGGACTTGAATGTGCAGACACTATATTCTTTAGAAATGAATGCTCACTCATTCTAAATTCTGAATTTTCTCATCTGTTTTGTTGGGAAAAATTCATCTGATTCTAAAATGCCATTTGATATTTACATGAGTATTTATTCTGGTTTGCTTTGTTTGTTTATCGACACCATTGAAATATATATTCAGAAGCTTTCTTAACATTTCAGTAGTAATGACGTCTCCTTTACCTCAACTGTGTTTATTCTAATTCTCCCATCAAAATTTATTGAATTCTGATAACCGATTCTGTGGGCATCTTATTATCTGAATGACAGGTTCAGAACGAAATAAAGTTTCACACAATTTAAGGGCAGCCCCAGATTACAGTCTGCCACAATTGTACGGTCCTCCGGAGTTCGAGAATACATGAAACATATCCCATTGAATCATATGATCTCAGACTCACTTTGCCCTCCTGAGATTTTAATGTGTTGAGACCCGTTTTCTTGCCAACGCGGCAGGCCAATTTTCGAACAATGGCCCGAAACCGCTGCAGAGGAACCTCAGCCGCCGTGTCTCCTTCAACGAGGCCACCCTGGCAAAATTCCAAGAGCCCCCAAAACCACCCTCGGAGCCTGAGTTGATAGACACCGAAACTCAAGTCAGCCATCGCCCCCGATGCAGAGCATGCTGCAACTCGTGCTGTGCCTGGACCTCCCTAATCCTTGCTGTGGTTCTACTCTTAGCTATACTTGTAGGAGGGGTATATTTCGCCTTCCTCCAATCCAACCTACCCGAGGTCCGCCTCCATCGGCTCGATGTCTATTATCTCGGGGTCAACGACACGGACACGGACACTTTCGTGACCACGGATTTCGAAGTACGTCTAAATTTTACAAACAATAACTCGAAAATCTCAAGTTATCTTACAGCCAAATGCCCGTCTCTTTGTCTTCGGAAGGGGTCGACCTCGGGACGGTGAAAACCCCGGCGATAAGTCAAGAACCAAGCTCATCGGCAGACGTGAAGGCGAGGACGTGGATGAGGAAAACGACCGCCGAAGAGGCGGTGGCGGACGACTTGCAGGATAATTCATTGAGACACCTGATGGTCATCGATATAGTCCTTAAGGGACACATTGACTTCTTTGTGAATGGGAACAAGATGAATGGTTTCCCATTTAAGGTTTCTTGCCGGAGCATCGATCAGTCGGAGATTGACAACGGACATGCTCCTGGTTGCGCTGTCCAAATGACCCCTATATAAGGTAAAACATGCATGTTGCTCATTATTTTCAACCATTTCTTTCGAAAACTACGTATAAATTCTTTTAGGTTATGTTTGAATCGATAGATTTCAAATCCATTGATTTCAAATATATTTTTAGAGTTTTAGAGAAGCAAGATCAGAAACTTCAAATCAAACTCCAATATGTTTTATATAGTGTTTCATGTTAATTATTATAAATTTCGAGTTCGTCCAATAATAGACGTATTTGAATTCGATTATACTTAATGTAACTTATGTGTAAATAAATATAATATATATTTAATATTTTTTCAATTGTTTCATAGCTAACAATAAAAATATAATCAAAATCAATGGATTTCAAATTCATTCGTCCAAATACAACCTTAACTTTAAAAGTAAATTACTTTATATTGCACATAGCCAGTGGTTGTCTGTCTAGCTAGTAAGGGTTCTTGAGTTGAACTAATTATATGTAGGATAGGCCTTGAATTGTCTTTCTTTTTGGTCCAAATTGTTGTTTTTGAACTTTATGGTAAAGTTAGAAACAGACTTAATGGAATGGGTTTTGGTGATTTTAAGTTTTAGGTTTGATGAAAGACATAACAAACTATTACTTTAAAATATTGGGACTGCAAGAGAAAAAAAATGGAGCCAGATATTATCGGCATTCCTTCATCTCATGAGCTAATCTATCCATCTATTATCTATCTATTATCTTTGTTTGTATGTTTTCATAGCTTTCATTTTTTGTAATGAAATTTGCATTCCATTTTTTTAAATAATATACCTTTATTGAAATTCGGAACAATAATAATAAATATTTTTTTGTTTGTTTTCTTCCGGCTAAAAAAATTGCTTATCTTTAATGAAATTCAGAACAATAGTATTAATAAATATATTTGTTTTTTTGTTTGTTTTTCATGTATTAATGAATTTAACAATAATTGAAGAAAAATGAAATTTTATTTTTGGAATTAAATTTACAGTTCATTTTTTTAAGAAAAAAACTATATCTTTAATGTAATTTAAAATAAGCGACACAATGTCAGCAACTTAACTCACGAGAACTTCATAGGAGTTCACTAATCCCAGTACAATCCTCACTTATGCACGCATAACCCAAAAAAACTAAATGATAGCGAAAGATTTGTCTTTTAGTTCGAACGTTTCTTGATCTTCAAGCCAAAAGTTATATTTGTTACCCAAGACACGATTTTTATTTCTTATAATTGTGATCTATCGTGCAAAGCCCTATACTAAACTAACTGTGAACATGATGAAGATTGCACTGACGTGGGTGTCAATGTGTCAAATCGTAAAATCATATGCATGACAAACATAAATATTTGTTTGGCACCATAAGAAAACACTTCAAAAGAATAAAAAATAGTTTAAATTGATTTTATGTATAATAATTACTTTTATATACATCAAAGGGATAGAAAAAAAGAAATAAGAATGAATTCAAATCGTTTTTATGTAAAAACAAATAAATTTTACATGTACAGTTACTTAAAATGATTAAAAGATTTTTTAAATTTTTTTATGTTTTTAAATATTTTTCCCTCAAAAATTAATTTTTTTTAAAAAAATTACATTTATCTTAAATTTTTATGCCATGTCAAATTTTCATCGATAATACTTGTAGAACTTGTAACTACTTTTTTAGGACATGATTTACATAAAGAACTGTATGACTTCAAAATATATCATGAGAAACTTAGAAATCACGGTTCTTGTAAAAAAAAAGTATATTTGTTTTTTGTTTTATTATTTTGAAAACTCATAATCTAATTATATTATTTTTACAATTTTAAGGTTGTGAAATTAACATAAGTGTCACAGTGATAATAAGAATATGGTTCTAATTATGGATCATATTAATAAATATTTCATATTTAGACAGAATATTGCAACATTATATACTTATATGATATATCAAACATAAAACAACTCAATTATATTAATATCCAGGAACTTAAGCAAAAAAAATTCTGGACTTTATCGATGTATCGTAGATTGAATTATATATTGAAAAATAAAACATAGTGAAAATAATGTGATAATTGTTCTCATCATATCATCTTTATATGTTCCACGCGTGCGTGCACGCGCATATCTTCTAGTACATGAAAAATATATGTAAAAGTTTAAATTCGAGGATACCTAAGAGAAATACTCTTTACTAAAAAGTTAAATCGCCGGCCTAGCTCTATACGAAAAGAATGTATGATCTCTAAGGATGAATTTCTTGATAATATATATTGGAAAATTTTTATGATACTATTATGTTGCGTTTGATTTGAATATATGAATCTAACACAACCTCAAAATCTGTTTCGTTTCAAATACATATTTTAAATATTTCTCTAAATCAAATCTTTTTTTTCGTAAATCAAAATTTTTTCCATTTGAGTGTAAAACTTTAAATATTTTTCTTTACACGTCGGATTTACACGTGACAGCTGACAACTGTCTTTTAATCTATGAATTTATTTATGACTTTGCGTATTCTATATAAGCGTTTACTTTATGACTTTAATTAATGATTTGTGCCAAAACTCCAGGGGCCGTCGTTTGCTGATTTTACACGTTATTGCGTGTAATTTGTTATTATTATTATTATTATTAGAGTGGATATATTTATATTATTATATTATATTATATTATATACAAATAATTGTTTGTTGTAAGCTAACACTCAGTAAACATCTATTACTATTATTAAGAATCTATATAATATAAATAAAGATGACGTCTTTATCTGTTTTTGACACTTTCAAGTTTGTCTTTATGTGATATCAATATTACACTTTTTTTATTTCAATAAATACTTTTGTTTTTAATTTTTTTAATTACAACAATTCAAATATTACTTTAGTCTCTGGATAATTTGTCAAATTTTACTTTAGTTCTTTTATAATTATAAAAAAAATTATACACACGTATCGCATCGCGTATACAAAATAGGTACTATTAATAATTTTCGCTTAATTGACAAGCAATAGGTGAACAAAACATTTATTTACTCACGTGCCGGGCCAAGGGCCCAATGGGCCCTTAATCCCTTTGCTTTTACCTAAAGTGACGGTGAGCCTACCAATTCTTACTTTTCAAAACTCATTTTCAATATATTGTAGAATTTTCTAATCATTGATTTTTTCTAATCATTAATTTTTTCTAACCCCACTTTGCATGTTCTTATTTTTTTTTAGAATATTTAGTTATTTTCATTCAAATCTATCTTTGATATTCTATATATCGCGTGGTTGATGTTTTCCTATTATCACCTTATGTAAATTTCATTTACACATAAAATTTTTTAAAATCGTCTCATAGTTCGATTATGTGAGACGGATCTCCAACATCGAGAAGTTAACTTTGATCGTGTCTCCCCTACATGAGTAGGTGATTCTCTGAGAGAGGAGACTGAAACTCTAGCCTATAGTTTGGGGAATTTTCTTAAAGCTTTGATTTTCTTCTCCAATTTTCTTGTCACTTATTTATTTCTGAACTCGTTCCATCAGTTTTCAGTGATGTTGATATTTATCCAACTTTGGAATTATTCATTTTATTATATTCAATAATATATATATATATCAATTAATTTCAGTATTTATTTCTAATATTTACATAATCACAAATGTTATATATTGATTATCGTCCGTTTGCTCGGGCACTTTTTTAGAAAGAAAAAAAAAAACTTTTTCTTAAAAAAAATACTGTTTGATTACAAACGTTATTTTTAATAAACTTTTATTTTAAAAAATCTAAAAGCTATAATGTATGGGTTATGCTTATATTTTTATTTAAAAACAAAAACAAAAACATTTTTTCAACATTTATAAAAACGTCAAAATAATTTATATTTTTTTAATAAAAACAATTTAAAATTTTATAAATATTTAAATGTTTTTTTTTTAAATATAACTTAAGCATCCACACCGCCCTAGGTAAATACAAAATGAAGTTAATGTAGACTAGTGGAGGAACAAAAATTAATTTCACCAATATTAATTGTGGTGGGTAATTACAGGTGAAGAAAAAAGGTTGTATCCATAATTAATAACCTCATCAATGCTATTTCCCACTAGCGAAATTTTAAAAAAAAAGGTAAATCAAAATCTGACACGTACAACATTTGACACTGTTACCTTAAATTAACCAATCCACGTAACCTGATCAACAAATGTTCCGCTCGCAAACATATCCAAAACTCTGGTAAGATGGTTTTATTGATTAATTTTGTAAAAGAAAAAAATTTATTTGAATCTTGACCGATCTTTAGTCAAGGTAGAAGATTTATGACAGACTCACGTATTCTCCTATAAATATCATGTTTGGATGTCTAATTCATGGATTCAATATATTGACTTTCAGCAACACCTTTAGCTGATCTTGGATTATATTATCAGTTTCTGACTTGAGCGTCGAAGGGGCTACGTCGGGACACCTTCCGGCCTCCTTCTAACGGTCTCCTTCGTGATTTCAGGTGTAGAGGAAATTCGAAATCTGCATTCGGATTGTTATCGTCTACTAAAACCGAACCTTATTTTCAATGAGTATCAGTCATACGTAACAATCTTATCACGTTGGGAAAAAAAAATTATTAACTGTGTATCTTAGGAAAAGATTGATAAATTCATCTGGTCAAAAGATTATATAATTCAACCACAATATATAATTTGAATAGAAACCACACAATTTAAATATATTCATCATCGAACTATTTAATTAAAAAAAACCCCATATATCTATTCTTTAATTAATTTGAAGAAACCTTATTTAAATTTTACAAAAACTAATCGTCTCATATGCCAATTTTAATGAGATCGAATATCTGACTCAGTCTGATTTAAAAAAATATTATTTCTTATGTGAAAACTCAAAAGTTTTTACATTTTATTGCATTTATGGACCGGATCGACCCAGTTATTTTAAATATATTATATGCATAACAAATACCATTTGAAATTTAATTAATTATTCATATCTCAAGCAAATGCATCAAATTATTGGATATTAAATATTGGCATATAGGCAGATGGCAAAATTTTAAAAAACGATGTATTTGTAATAAAGTCATTTGTCTGAAAAATTACATTTCCCCATTTGTAAACTACTATTTTAAATAAATCGGGTTTAAAATTTTCTTAAATGTTTACTTATAGTCTAGAAATTAGTTTTCATTCTATGGTTTCTCTCAGGATATATAAACATAAAATGATTGAGACAGCTCTTAAAAATTACAACGATCCTCTAAAATACATGTTTTCTTTTTATGATTCTGTCTTAAGGAAAAAAAAATTAGAACAAAAAATAGTTCAAAAAATTAAAGAGTAGGTGTCTTGTGAGACGGTATCACGAATATTCATATGTGAGATGGGTCAATCCCACCGATATTCACAATAAAAAGTAATACTCTTAGCATAAAAAGTAATACTTTTTTATAGATGACACAAATAAGATATTTGTCTCACAAAATACGACGCGTGAGACCGTCTGACACAAATTTTTGTCAAAATAAAAATTCAAGCTCCATCGAAAGATGGCATGAATTGGAGTAACCTACGGCTCTACCCCGCGACAATATAATTTTTCACCATATTATTGTTATTGGCCTTTCGTTGTGATGTGATCAATGAATGGAACAGCAAGGCTCCACTTTCATACCCATTCCTTTCTTCTCACAACTTCCTTCTATTCCATAAATCAACCAATTAATTAATTGTTCACCATACATTATTAAATTTTAAATAATTTTAAAGTGGAACCATGTTTTTTTCCCTCCCCACTGCTTTATTATTGCACAAACTAAATCAACATTTAGATTTTACATTAAAATTGACTTTACACTTATCATCCCTTACCCAATTTGATCATAAAAGATTTTCTAAAGTAGTCTTCTTTGTCATGAAGATGTGTAATTTTTTCGCTTTTACGTGGTTCGTTTGATAAAACGATGTTTATATCACTTTATCCAAACCAACTCTGAAGATTAATTCGGAAAATTATGTATACAAAAACCATCACAGTGAATGTAATCACTAATCCGTGGACCTGTAGTTCCTTTTTTTTTCTTTCGGTGTTTTTTTTTTTTTACTATTTATGTTGATGTTAACATGTGGACTCGGGGTAGTATAAAATACAGACAAAGCTCGTTGCTGAGGACACAAAGAGACGGCGGGGTGGAGGGAGGGAATGAGATATTGTGGTAGCAGCAAGGATCCTGCGTCCATCCATTCTTTCCACTCCACACACCACTCTGTTGTCTCGTCTTTACTTGTTTCCCGCCAAAACAAAGGAAAAAAAGGCGCGTTTAATTACAGCTGCTGCTGCTTTGCTGCCTGAATCACACCCCTTTTTCCCTCTCTTTCTTGAAACATGTGCGACCCTACACCCACAACTTCTTCTTTCTTTGTATGTTCTATATAAAACACATATACAGCTTCAAAGATTCAGTACTGGTGCATGCCTATAGAGAATTGAGGCAGTCGTCTAATTGCTTTCTCTGCTTTTGTAAACTATTGTGAACTTCTTTCGTCTCTTCCGTCTTCACCCCTTTCACTTGAGTACTGCTACTGCGGATTTTTTACTCAACTCCTTTGGTCTAAAGATTATTTAGAAAGAAATTCATCATCGTTTTGTTTCTTTCTTGATTTGGCTTTTGATTTTGAGCTTATGTGAGGTGTTAGAGCGGCTCCACTACTTACGGGTTTCTTGTTGTGTTTAAGCTATAGTCTATTTGGATACGAAACCAATGGAAGTCAAGCGACCATTCAAGTTTACGGAACACGTTGTCTCTACTTCCAAGCTTGTAAATCATCGGAGACCCCCCGCTGATTCAAAGCGAACCCGGAAAGTGGTTAGAATCATTCTTACAGACGGCGACGCTACGGACTCATCTGGCGATGAATCCGACTCTGCCGCAGGATTCTGCTCGCGAAGAGTCAAGAGGCACGTGGAAGAGATAAGCTTCCGTACATCATCCACGCAACAGCTACCTGGACGATATCAAGATCGTTTCAACAAGAAGAGGCGTGGGATACCGACTGGAAATGACGTTACCAGCCGGAAAAAGTTCCGCGGGGTGCGTCAGCGGCCTTGGGGGAGATGGGCGGCCGAGATCCGGGACCCGAATATCGGAAAACGGGTCTGGCTGGGAACCTACGACACCCCGGAAGAAGCTGCCACCGTTTACGACAGCGCAGCCGTGAAATTGAAAGGCCCCGCCGCTGTAACCAACTTCCCTGTTGCCTCCCCCGCCACAGACTCCGCGACTGAGAGCGAGCCCGTCTCCTCCGGAAACGACGCCGCTCTATCTCCGACATCAGTCCTCCGGTTCGAGGATTTGCCGGCTTTCGACAGCCTCGGTTACGGCTTCGACGACTTGGGGTTTGACTTTGATTTACCGTTGGGCCTGCCAGGCACAAGGATGTCGAGGGATTACCTGGCCGACGAATTCGGCGAGTTTGACTTTGATGACTTTATCAACGACATCATGACATCAGCTGATCTCGACGTGGCGGTATAGGATTGGCCAAAATTGATGTGGGAACTTTATTTATTATAATCTCGGATTTGTCATTAGTTGTATTAAAAGCGTGTATTTAGTAATCCTACATATATATAAAAATTATATACCGCCGCAAAGTTTTTGATAGGAGATTTTGTGTGTATGTTTCTAGTTAGAATCAAGCTACTAGATAACTTCAATGTGTTGTAGAAATTAATTTATAATAGAAATCATAGAATATTTTCTTGTTATTACATTATTTATACGAAGCGATTGTTTGTAAAGAACATAGCAATCGGTAATATTTTGACAAAAATCAATTTCTAATAAGGTAATTTTAAATATATTGGAAGATTAACTAATTAAAATGATATACTTAACGAATCCATATGATAAAGACAGTATTGAATAATAAATTAAGTTGTAATTTGTAGTAGTCGTCGAAATATCCAAGTCCCTTTAGACAAAGAATAAGTGGTTTGTGTTGGGTTTCTTAGTTCAATAATTCATGCCTGGGGTGGCCCTGCGCATTTCTACACTTGGTTTGACGGCCAATGCTATGATCATTGGGTGTATTTCACACTGTGGAACCATTCACTCATCCCAGTCGATGCTACACCTAACAAAAATAACATTAGCATTTGTTCACTCAAGTGAGATTTTAACTCAAGATTTTATGGGTTTTGTATTTTCTTTCAAAGGATTTTCATAACTCTTTTAGTTGTTGTTTTTTTTTTTGGCAAAATACATTGTAGAGCGAATCGGTCGATCTATTCAGTACATAATTTCGTCATATGAAATCAGAACGATTTCATACCTCCATAACACTGACTGATTCAACGTATCACTCATCCTCTTTGAGTGTAGAATTATCTTCAGGTAGGAAACTGGTCAGGTCTAGCGTCGTTAATTAAAAAAAATAATAATAATTCTGCCACCTTTTAAACAAGTACATGAACTTTGTTACATTAGGAACACAACAGCAGGAGGCAGAGACAAGAAGAGTCAGCCAAATGTTTTTCGATTGGAGAATCAATAGTCAGTCATATGAAACATCAACAATATGAAACATCAACAATTAGATTGATAAAAAGTCACATCCATAAATATCTGGATTGTGAATTAATTTATTTACAATAAACACAGGTAAACAATTTGAAGATAACATTTTGTGAAAGTCTTCCATTGTGCTATGGAATGAGTCATATTTGTAGATTTATAGATTCGTTTTTAAAACAATAAAGACTTTTAATTTTCAATAAATGTATGAATCTTTTGGAGAGTATTTGGAAAGATGAATTTGAAATTGATAGGTTATAATTATTTTTATGATTTGCAATGAAAAATAAATAAAATATTAAATCAATATTTTATTTATCTACATATTAATAATATAAAGTGCGATTAACGAAATATGAATATTTTTTCAACGCAGAAAGAAAACGATGACTGGAAATTGCGTGGAAAAAAGAGGGATAAGAATAAAGAATTGGATGGGTCCAATGGTTGGTGACCAAATGTGACCAAACTCTCTACGTGGCCATTCAATTAGCCGCCGCCTCCCACTATTCTCACCAAAAAAATCTTTGCCAAATATATATTTCAAATTTCATTTATTTATTTATTTTTAGCAAACTATTTTTATGTTTTTTTAAATGTAATTTCTCTTGTTATTTTTTTTTTGGGCATGGACACATATTAAATTCTATATGTTTGACATGTTTTTTTAAAATATTTTACTTTTAAAATTTGATTTTATTGTATTTTACATTGTAGTTAATAAAACAATCAAATCTAATCATATATTAAAGGATTAACCGAATAGAAATTCCACATTTTGAGATCATGAATAACACTCGTTCGTATACAGAGGATGCGGCAGGCGATTATTAAGATAGATAAAATCCACATTTTTTTGGATACTTATTTTGGGCTAAACTAAAAAACATGACAATTAACAAATTTGTATGTCACTTGTTCTAATAATATTTATACGTGAAACGAGTCAATCATCTCTATTGACGAGTCAATCTTGTCCATATTAGTAATAATAAGTAATACTTTTGAGATAAAAAATAATATATTTTTACGGATGACTCAAATACGAGATACGTCTCACAAAATTGATTTGTTGAGATTGTCTCACATAAATTTTTGTGACAGCTAAAATACTTGTGACAGCTAAAATACATGTTAAATAAAAGATAAATATAATTATCAAAATTCTTTAATCAATATCCAAAAAAAAAAAACCCACAGAATTTGTTCCTTAATACTCGATCAACAAATTGCTTGGAAACTGGAGTGAAATCGCACTGCTGATTAATTTAATTATTAATGTATTTGATTGGCTTAGAATAAAGCGTGCTTCAACTTCAACTAGCGACTTCTTTCCTTTAATAAACATATTTTCATTTAATAATCTTTGAGGGGGACTTAGACTCATTCCTGTCGATTATTATATTTTGACTACTTATCAGTACTTTTTTTTTTTGGTAATGAAATTGTCCAATAGTCTAAATGTCACATACTAAAAAAAGATAAAAATATATAAATCAAAACTAACTTATTATATGCATGCTATTTATCTATTTCAATGACGTACATCTCAAATATTTAGTGTACTTATTCAAGATTATCAAATTCGACAGACATTAAATAAGTGCAGAGGACATGATACTACGACCACACAATTAAAGATGACCATGAGTCGTGTTTATATAGAATTCTAATTCGTATATATTCAACTTCATTCTTATAATTATCGAGTATTCAATTTAATCTTCATATTTGTATCCGTGGGAAGATTGCAAAATCCATATCTTACCCAAATTTTTATTATCACCTATGATTGTATTTTCTCAAATTTGAATTATTTTGAATAAGCTATAGATATTTACTAAATTATTGAGATAATAATAAAGAAAAAAATATAAAAATTAATAAATTAAACATTATAGGAAAAAAACATAATATTAGAAATAATTTATCTAAAAATAATGATCCAATCGGGTAGAAAATCTTTCGATACCCTCGTCCATTCAAGTCGAGAATCGGATTCTCCGTCGAATTCAGAAAAAGTTGTCATCCCAAATAGAAAT
Organism: Primulina huaijiensis; assembly: GCF_012295235.1. Classification (NCBI taxonomy): domain Eukaryota; kingdom Viridiplantae; phylum Streptophyta; class Magnoliopsida; order Lamiales; family Gesneriaceae; genus Primulina; species Primulina huaijiensis. Next base: position 3,442,415 of record NC_133319.1, on the reverse strand, counting down.
AACACATGGAAAATATGTTACTCATAACATAAGCATATTTAGTCTAATAGGGATAAAAGTTATTTTGGTTCTCTAGTTTTTTTTTTTAGTTTTGAAATTAGTCAAATTTGGATATTAATCCGATAACTTTTAATTTTTGGTTATTTTTGTTCGATTTTTACAAGTGTGTTTAATTTTAGCCGAAAATCGATGTTGTGAAATCCGACGACATGACAACAAATTTGGGGACCGATATCCAAGTTTGATTAATTATATGACTAAAAGAGGAAAACGTAATATTAGAAAACAAAAATAGATTTTTTTCCCAAATAAGTATGTCTTAAGAGTGCCTCAATGATTTATCTCGTTGCCATCTTTTTTATTTTTAAAAGCACTTCATATAATATAATAACTTCGACACTAAATGTTACTCATTTTTATTATCACAAAAACACTTGTGAGACGGTCTCACGGATCAATTTCGTGGGTCGAATATCTTATTCGAGTCATCTTTGAAAAAATATTATTTTTTATGCTAAGAGTATTACTTTTTATTATGAATATCGGTAGGGTTGACCCGTCTCACAGATAAAAATTCGTGAGACTATCTCACAATAGACTTACTCTTTTATTATTTTTTATAGAAAATACTTAAATAATGATAGGCTTGATTTAAATTATTTTAACAATAAAAATATTTGAATTTTGTTGGCTTAAGTTTAAGATCGTTTGTTTATCATTTGGGGTAAGTGGGTTTGGGTTGTAAAAAATCTTTTCTTCTGCCAAAATTCCCGTCCGTGGAAACCCATTTCCGATTAAGCCCAATACCTGATAAGCCCATATCCACTGAAATACAGAAGTTAAAACATAAAAACCCTCGAGTCCATATCCTGGCCGCCACGTTTCACAATCGCAAGCACACCAGCAGTAGCGTTCTCTAGATTTCAAGTTTTCTGGAGAATCCCACAGCTGAAATGGTGGAATAAATCTCAGAAATAAACGTTTGTGAGTGTGAATTTTGGAACGCTTTGCTAAATTTGGGATGTAAAATCTGTGTGTCGGGTTCTGATTTTCTGAAAATTTGATTTTATCTTGTTTTGGATCCGTGTATCGGGTCTAATCTGGCATGAGGCGGTGGAGATGTAAGCGTAAACAACTAGTTTGCTGCTTGCAGAGTTGTGAATGTTACTCATAAATATGTGTAGAAGGATCATGGGAAAGATGAATCAGATCGCTTTTCCCTTTTCCATTCGTTTTTTGTTCAAAATTTACTTAGGGGGCCTATGATGATCGAAACTATTGCCTACATTGTCTGATTTTTTTAGGTGAAGAATGTTATCGACTACTTCTGAGGCCCCCCTTTTGGAGATTATGAATGATTGGATGAATTTGAATTTTTTTGGGTATGAATTTTTTTTTTTTTTATGGATTTCAAATCCAATCGATTACTTGGATTAATATGTATATTCGTTCAATTTCTAATATATCAATTACTAAATCTATGTAGATGTAATAGAAATTACGATGGATTTGAAATTAACTCAATATATGTTTCATTTCAAATTCATCGTTCAAATGTATGTAGCCAGCCTTGTGTTTCTTGTTTTCTATGATTTGGATTCAACATGGAGGCAGATGAAAACTAATTATCAAAATTCTTAAGGTTTGAATAATCATCCTTAATATCGACTTTTAAGAGAAACCATTGTAGTTATCTCAATATGTTTTGTGAAGCTTTTTGTGCAGTTTGATTCAACAATTATTCCTGGTTTTATTCCACCTTTATGCAACAACGAATTTTAATCTAGAACAACAAGGTCATCCACACCGGTAGTAATCTAGAACAACAAGGTCATCAACACGATGACTACAACGGAGAAAGTAGCAAAAACCGGGGTGGAGCTAAATCTGTATCCTTCATATTGGTATAAACTAGTTCCGGTGAAACCTAGCGACTGGTTGCAGCCATTGTTAATGGTTTGGTTGAGATCTTCGATGGTAGTTTTATTTGATGTCAAGTTTTCAAGTTTAAGACGATGTTTCTAATATGAGACTCAATTGTAATAATCGTCATTCTGTACTGAAAAAAAAGAAAGAAATTTACTTTGAAAAATACATGTTATTTGTTGAATGTTCACATGCAAAGAGCTTCAGTTTTAGTAAGAGGGGAAGAGTTATGGATTTATGACATTGTTCGAGGAACGCTGTCGGAGGAAATGATCGTCAACAAAGACATTTTATTGCGTTGTAAATTTTTATCCAAAATTTGTATCATTTTATGATGTCAAGTGAATCGCTAGAAACATGTGAAGTGTGTGGATAACCCAATAATGAAAGTTTCGTAAGGGATTGGAGCAAGCTACCATGAGACAAAAGATTTTCTTTCTAAAGAGATTCAATTTAGAACTCTTATATGTCTAAAGTTCATTGTTGAAATAATTTCAGATGTTTTATCTGATTTTAACCGTTTCAACGAACAATTCGAAATACCTTGATTTTTTTAAAACAGTCCGAGTCAAATAGCAATGATTTGAAGCACTTATTTTTACACTATTTCGTAAATCCAACAACTCGATCGTATGATTTCCAATCCTAGCAGGGAAAGAAGTGAAACGGATACAATTCAGTGAAAATAATCTCATATCAAGCTTCCATGTAGGCCCCGCTGGAATATGAGACCCTATTCCCGATAAGTAATTTACAGTATTTTTTAAAAGATAGTTATGTATTTGATTTAAAATGAATTACGTGTTTGAGTGACATTAATTACTCATAGACAATGATTCAAGAAAGTGTTTAATGGTAATTTGAACTCCAAAAGCGTCAAAGTTAGATTTGGAATAGATATACTATTCACTGTTATTTTTAATTTTATAAAAATGGGATTGCATGTCAAATTAAATAAGATTAAAGTCCGAAGACAGATTTTTACTAACAATACACAAAAAAATTTTGTTCGATTGTTTCACGAGTTAATTTTTTGAAACATATCTTTTACACAACATATTAAAAATATTATTGTTTATGACAAAAAATATTATTTTCATGATATGTAAGAATCGAATTAACTCGTCTCATATATACAGTAGATCCGTAAGATCATTTTACAAAACAGAATATAGCAGCCGATCTCCTTCTGTCTCCTATTCCGATGATAAATTTTGAAACTAGGTATCCAGAATGAAATTGGTTGCTTTATTTTTTATTTTTTTTTAGTGGACATGATTTCAATTCGATAATATAATTATTTTTAAATACAGTTTACACCATAAATAAACTATTTTCACACGCTGTGAAAATACACACACAACACGTACAAAACGACTGGGAACAAATACGAAATAGGTACATATAAAGACAAGGTTACGTTTGACTTAAAATTTATACAACGGAAGTATACGCTGGATGTACTTTTCCTCGCAGCCTCTCTTTCCGATCTGTCTTGCTGAAGCTAGATCCATTGGATTTCGTTCATCAAGAAATAATCATAAAAGGTCAGCCATTTTTCTGGCCATTCTTTTTGCTTTCTTTTTGCACAACTTTTATTCGATTAATTTTCGCATAATTATTTTATTTTTCTGTTAGCTTGTCGATTGATTTCATGAAAATCCCTCTTCTTCCACTGATTTCTTTATCTCGTTTTTTTTTTCCTTCTAGTTTTTGCTGCTGGGGATTATGATTTAGTACTGGAAATAGCTTGCTTCCTGATCTTGAAATTTGAACCTTTGCCGCGAAGCTTCTGTTGGGCAATTGTTTGTTGAATGAACTTGAAACTTTTCCCATCTTCACAAGTTTCTCCATTTTAACACGCGAATCATATCTAATACCAAAAATATTCATAATAAATATTTCATTTTTCTGATGTTTATTTGTTGATAGCTATGATATTACAGTGAAGTAGCTGTCATTATCACGATGAACTTGCTGAATCTATCTCCTTTCTTGGAAAGTACACTGGCTTTTTGTGTACATAAATAATATATTTAAGTTATTAGTGATCTTTGTTAATTGTTATCGAATTTTTTTTCGGTTCTATTTAATATTATTATTAGTATTATTAATATTATTATCTTTACTGTTTTATAAATGATTGGAGACTTAGATAAACTGCTCTGGTACCTTATATGACACCAAAACTTTTGTTCTCCTTCTATCTAATATCTTTTGTCGGTGTTACTTTTTATTACTTTGATTTTATATGTTTTTTTTTTAAATTTCATTTTTCTGATTTTTATTTGTTGATAGCTTTGATTGTTTACGTGCAAAAGTTATCAAGTACTTCATATAGAGATGAAACAAAGGTAATCGAAACTAAAATTTTGTGTTTATTTGTGTACAAACACATTTGAAATTGCAAAATCTTGATCAAACATCAAATTTTCTCCGGTCGAACATACTCTGTCCACTAGTAGAAGTGTTACTCTGAATGTCTGTGAACCGAACTTTTAGATCAAAGTAGCAGCGTCCAAGTCTTAGGTACTTTTCAAAAGTCACCTTAGTGTTTACTAAAAGGGAATTTATGTATCTCGACATAACGACGTGTATCAGACGCTAGTTGAGAGAATTTATGAAAATGTAATATGATAAGATTTGAGTTTGTAAAATGGACTTCAAGTTGCAACTCATACTTATTGAATGAGTTATCGGAAATGATATATTTTGTTAGACTTTAATTGTTAGACAAATTAGTAGTAGAACTTCAAGATTTCTTTTTGTTTAAATGGGAAATATTTGCCCTGCTCCCTCCTGCTAGGTTCGTCCCTACAGACTAATTTGCGGATGATTCTTAACAGTAAATTAGTGCGGCAAACTTAAGAGAGTCGATAGTAATAGTTTAATGTAATGCAATGGATGGATACATACATATTAACACTATTATAGATTAGTTTGTTTATTTTGCCGCTTTCCATTTGCTTGTTTCTTATGAGATCTTAAACTCCTTTGCTACAGGCGAGGACAAATAGAATGAAGAGATTGAAATCAAAGAAGTCTCACTCTTGGTGGTGGGATAGCTACATTAATCCTACAAACTCCAAGTGGCTACAAGATAATCTTGAAGGTTAGATATTTGGAATTGAACATACATTTAACATTGTATAATTTCTTAGCTACATTTGGTTGAATATAAGGTTTCCATTACATTGATTTCGTAACGTATTTGATGACTTAAAAAATCTGTTTGGGTACACAATTAGTGTAATGAGGTACATATGAACATTCAGTTGATGAAACAATAGTAGTAAGAGAAAATTATTTGAAACACTCATCTTAAAAAGGATTATGTGTCACAGAATGTCATTTACTAAAGTCTTGCATATTATGGACTTTGGTTTCTGTTGAAGTTGTGCTTGGAGCGATCGGAAGATTCATGTTTCTATTGAGAATATGCAAAACTAACTTGGGTTACAATGCTAACACTATTTAAAGGCTTATTTCGAATATTCTCTCAACATCCCCCCTTCAAGGTTGCAACTCAAGCAACACAGCAACCTGGAGAAAAAAAAAAAAGACAACACATTAACTTCTGTTGCAAGGTTGATGGAGGCCGCGAACACCAACTTTGGATGCCAAATAAGAATGTTGAGGGCTTCCCAAAGCTTTAGTAAAGATATCACCCAGTTGTTCGGTGGTGGGAATATGTGCGGTAACTATCGTACCATCTTTAACTCGTTCACGTACCAAATGACAATCAATTTCAATATGCTTTGTACACTCATGATACATGGGATTTGCCGCAATGTGTATAGCAGCAGTATTGTCACAAAAAAGAATGGTTGGAGTTGACAAATTTAGACCAATATCTATTAACAATACAGAAATCCATACAACCTCACAAGTTGTGAAAGCCATCGCACGATACTCAGCTTCTGCCTAGGATCTGGAGACAGTGCGTTGCTTCTTGGTCTTCCAAGACAATAGAGAGTCTCCTAATTTAAAACAATATCATGTGAGAGAACGATGTGTCATCGAGCATGAAGCCCAATCTGAATCACAATAAGCAGAAAGAGAAGAGAATGCATTCACAGATAACATGACACCCAAACCAGGTGATTTCTTGAGGTATCTGACTATACGAATGGCTGCACCCAAATGCAACTGCTTTGGTGAGTGCATAAATTGAGTTAAATGTTGCATCGCATAGCATATATCCGGTCTTGTAATTGTCAAATATAACAATCGGCCTACTAATCGTTCATATACACTTGCATCCTTCAACCTGACATCTTCAGAACCGTCATGACTAGACTTATGCATGATAACATCCGACTCATGACAAGTGGATTTCTTACTTTGTTCCATTGGGGTATCAAATGGCCGAGCACCTGCTACACATGTATCTGCAATTAGTTCCAACTCATATTTGCGTTGATTTAAGTAAATTCCTTCTTTGGATCTTGCAACTTCAATCCCTAAAAAATATCCTAGGTTTCCAAGATCCTTAATCTGCGATTTGGAATGCAAAAAATTCTGAAGTGTTTGAATTGCCCTCGAACTACCTCCCGTGATAACAATATCATCTACATAGACAATAAGAAGAGTGATACAATGTGGTTCATGTTTGACAAATAATGAGTAATCATACTGAGATTGACGAAAGGCTGCTTCAAACATAACCGCTGCAAACTTAATGTTCCATTGTCGAAAGGCTTGTCGTAATCCATACAAGGACTTTCTTAACTTGTAGACCTTGCGCTCCCCTTGCAATAGCTTGAGTGTTAGCTGATGGAGATCCATCTTCCATGAAAGAAGTGGTACATGGAAAAACAGGAGCCTGAGAATGTTCAGCCATAAAGGGAAATATATTCTCATGGAAAGTTACATCTCTAGAAACAAACACTCGTTTTGTATGCAAGTCTAGGACCTTATTCCTTTTTTGTACAGTTGAATAGCCCAAGAAATCACAACGAGCAGCTCTAGGAGAAAATTTGTGCCCAACCGGCAGAATAGAAGTATAACATAAGCATCCAAATGTTCGTAGATGATCAAATGCAAGGGATTTATGGAAAAGAATCTCAAAAGGCGTCTTATTGCTCAAAATAAGGGTAGGAGTTCTATTAATAAAATAAACCGTTGTCAATACATAATCCCCTCAATATTTTAATGGGACAGAAGGCTGAAATTTCAACGATCTAGCCACATTAAGAACGTGTCTATGTTTTCTCTGTACCAATCCGTTTTGCTGAGGAGTATATGGACAAGAGCTTTGATGTATTATCCCAAGGGATTGAAAAAGACTATTGCAACCAGAATTGAAAGAATATGCTGCATTGTCAGTCCTAATGATTTTAACTTTGGTCGAAAATTGAGAATCAACCATGGCAAGAAAAACTTGAATCATCCCAAGTGTATCTTATTAAAGCCGTGATTGTAATTTAAAAGAAACGGATTTTATTTTTCTTGCAATCCTTTCCTTAATTTAGTATAAATAAGCTTAAGTTGTTAGTTGTATACTAAGATTTTTTCCTGATTTCAATAAACGGTTTTCAACCATGGGAATTTCCCTCCCAAATTTGTTCTCTCTTTTACCTTTCAACATGGTATCAGAGCCATAAGGTGCTCTCTCTGGATTTGTTTCGAAGATTGATTGATTGTTGTTCCTTCTCTTTCTCAGAATCGATTTCTTCATGGCTTCGTCTTCAATTGATGTTTTAGATCCACTATATGTTGGTTCATCAGACATACCAGGGCTCAATTTGATCAATGAGCAGCTGATTGGTACTGAAAATTACGGGATCTGGAGTCGCGCAATGAGAATTGGCCTACGAGCTAGGAATAAACTTGCATTTGTTGATGGCAGCTATCCGAAATCTTGTGACGTTGCCTATCTGCTCATGTGAGTCTTCCAAGAAATTTATCGCTTTTGATCAGCAACACAAACTCCTTCAATTTCTCATGGGACTTAATGAGAGTTTCACTCACATCCGAAGTCACATCTTAATGATGGATCCTCTCCCTACGGTGAGTAATGCTTTCGCCATTATCTCGCAAGAGGAGTCACATCGTAGTTTGCTAAGTATGCCTCCACAAAGGCTGGAACCTTCTGCTTTCTTTTCTGCCCAAAATAGAAAGAAGATTGACATCCGATGTGAACATTGCAATATGCTGGGTCATAACAAAGACACTTGCTTCAAACTACATGGTTATCCTCCTGGTCACAAATTTTACAATGGATCATGGAAAGCTGGTAACCAAAGATTTGATAGAGAAGGATGTGACAAAGGCAGAGTAATGGGCAAGGCTAATACAACTGTTGCTGATGTTGATAAGGTTGAGCAGCCCGGTGCAGCCACAAGTTCAGGATCATTTTTTCACCGGATCAATATGCGGCAATTTTGAAGCTTCTTGAAAAGGAACAAATCAGTGACAAACAGAATCTTCCTACTGTGAACATGGCAGATAATGATGTTGAATGGATTATTGATTCTGGTGCTAATGATCATATGGTTGGCCTTGATGGATTGCCACATGTTACTAGATCTCAGGTAGATGCCACGGGTTCAATCCAATTGCCAAATGGTAGTGCCACCAAAATTAGCAGCCTAGGTGCCATTCCCATAAATCATACCAGTACATTATCAAATGTCCTTGTTGTCCCAGACTTTCGTCATAATCTTCTTTCCATTTCAAAATTCACTAAAGATCATCATTGTTTTGTCACCTTCTTTCCCCGATTTTGTGTGTTTCAGGGACTCTCAAATGGGAAGATAGTGGGGATTGGTAAAGAGAGACATGGACTTCACTACCTAAACAACGCAAGTCTGAAGCTTCTGGATGTATCACCTACTTCTCCCTTACCTGATTCTAGAATACCTATGTATAGGTCATTGCTTTCTGCTGTAAATAATACACAGACAAATAAGGAATCCTTATGGCATCAACGCCTAGGACATATCTCTTTGACTAGGATGCAAATGTTGCCGTTTTTACCAACTAACTTTCATTTGTCTCACTGTAACATTTGCCCTTTATCAAAGCAAACTCGCATTTGTTTTCCTAAGAAAAGATCAGTAGATTCTTCATTTGCTTTTCAATTGATCCATATGGATGTTTGGGGACCCTTCCATACACCCACATACAATGGGGAACGGTATTTTCTAACCATAGTGGATGACTACACACGAGCAACTTGGGTCTACTTGTTACACTCGAAGCTCGATGTTCTTCCAATGGTTAAAAGATTTCTATCTCTTTCCAAAACCCAATTTTCCACTGATGTTAAAGTGATTCGAACTGATAATGCGATGGAATTTTTCCAACTTGATTGTACTGATCTGTTTCATTCCTTAGGTATTATCCACCAAAGTTCTTGCCTTTATACCCCTCAACAAAATGGACTTGTTGAGCGCAAACACCGTCACATTCTCAATGTTGCTCGCTCATTAAAATTTCAAGCATCTCTACCTGATACATACTGGGGTGATTGTGTTCTCACTTCGGTTTACCTCATCAATCGCACCCCAACACCACTTTTATCTAACAAAACACCTTTTGAAGCTTTATTTGGTATCACTCCTTCTTATTCTCATTTACGAGTCTTCGGTTGCCTATGTTATGCTTCTACACTGCCTCGAGGGGATAAATTTGCTCCCCGTGCTAGTGCCTGTCTTTTCCTTGGCTACTCAAATTCTCAAAAAAGATATAAAGTCCAGGACTTAACCACAAAGAAAATATTTGTCTCTCGTGATGTTTTGTTCCATGAAACTTTTTTTCCTTGATCACATACTAATCACAATGCATCCATTTTCCTCTTCTTTCCGTTAATATACCAATTGAAACAATTCTTGCTGATACATTGTCACCCTTTCCACAACCACAAATTCCTAACCTTGACACTTGTCTTCCTCGACGTTCTACTAGCATTTCCAGACCACCAATTTGTACTTGTACTCGTCCACTTCTTCTTCTTTACATCCCATCTCTAGTTACCTCACTTATAATAAGTTGTCTCCCTGTTACAAAGTCTTCCTTTCAAAAATTTCTGCCAGCAAAGAACCTACCTCTTATCATGAGGCAATAATTGATCCCCGTTGGCAATCTGCTATGGATCTTGAGCTGCAGGCGTTAGAAAATAACCATACATGGGAAATAGTTGATTTGCCATTGGGAAAGGTTCCTATTGGAAATCAATGGGTATACAAGATTAAATACAATTCTGATGGTAGCGTGGATCGATATAAGGCTCGACTTGTAGCCAAAGGATATACCCAACTTTATGGAATAGACTTTCATGACACCTTTTCTCCCGTAGCTAAAATCACCACTGTGAGATGCCTTCTTACTGTTGCTGCCATGTTTCATTGGCCTTTGTTTCAAATGGATGTTACTAATGCCTTCCTTCAAGGGGACCTTGATGAGGAGATTTATATGGTGTTACCCCAAAGGCTTCGAAGACAGGAGGAGGATCATGAGGGACTTCGAAGCAAGGGGGAGAATAAAGGGATCAAGGTGTGCAAATTAATGAAATCATTATATGGCCTCAAACAAGCATCGCGACAATGGAATATTAAATTTGCATTCATCGTGGAAAAGGCTGGCTTTTGTCAATCCACGCATGACCACTCAATGTTTGTCCAGAAAGAATATGTTTTTATTACCATATTGCTAGTCTATGTCGACGATATAGTGATCATTGGTAACCATCAAGCTTCGATCGAATCATTGAAGAACCATCTGCACAAGCATATCAGAATTAAGGACTTGGGGATGTTGAAATATTTTCTTGGCATAGAGGTTGCTCGATCAAAAGATGGGATATGTTTGAATCAGAGGAAATATGCTCTGGAACTTATATCAGACGCAGGTTTGGCAGGTGCAAAAGCTTGTGACACTCCTATGGATCAAAACAGTAGGCTTACTTCAAAGGAATTTGACGAAAGCGTAGGAAAACATGCTGTTGATGATCAGCTATTAAGCAATGCGGGTGAATACAGAATGTTGATTGGTCGGCTTATATATCTTACCGTTACAAGGCCTGATATATGCTATGCTGTTCAAACACTAAGCCAATTCATGAATAATCCGAAATCATCACACTTAGAGGCAGCTTTGAGAGTGCTGCGATATCTGAAGTCTTCACCTGGTAAGGGAGTTTTGCTCTCTGCACAAAACTCTTCATCTTTAAAGGCTTATTGTGATTCAGACTGGGGAACTTGCCCCATGACGAGGAGGTCGGTCACTGGTTATTGCGTGAAACTTGGAGATTCGTTGCTGTCATGGAAAACCAAGAAGAAAGCGACAGTCTCGAGATCTTCGGCTGAAGCGACATATAGAGCAATGGCAAACACAACTTGCGAAGTAATTTGGTGGTTGGAATTCTCAAAGACATGGGAATACATTTAGCACTTCCAGTAATTATCTACTGTGACAGTATTGCCGCATTGCACATTGCAGCCAATCCAATGTACCACGAGAGGACTAAACATATCGAAATAGATTGTCACCTGGTGCGAGAAAAGATCTGTGATTAATTAATCAAAACATCTCATATTTCGACAGGAGAACAGCCGGCAGATTTATTAACCAAAGCGCTGGGAAAAGGCCAACACCATTATCTCATGTCCAAGCTTGGAATGCTGGATTTGTTCCAAGCTTGAGGGGTAGTGTTAAAGTCGTGATTGTAATTTAAAGAAACGGATTTTATTTTTCTTGCAATCCTTTCCTTACCTTAGTATAAATAGGCTTAAGCTGTTAGTTGTATACTAAGATTTTTTCCTGATTTCAATAAACGTTTTCAACCATGGGAATTTCCCTCCCAAATTTGTTCTCTCTTTTACCTTTCAACATATCTAGTTTGGAATCATAAAGAACACCCATGTGCCTCGAGAAAATTCATCTACAATGGTCAGGAATTATTTTTCTCCATTGTACGTAGGAGTGTTGAATGGACCTCATATATCCATGTGCACTAATTCAAACACTCAAGAAGTTTTAGTGTGACTTTCAGAGGGTAAACTCAACCTAGATTGCTTTGACATAGGACAAATAGAACAATGTGGCAATGCATCAATATTGGACATAAATGGCAGTAATTTCATTCTAGGACAAAGACATATGACCCAAACATTTATGCCAATCATAAAAGCTGACAGAGGAGTGAGAAACAAAAGGCTTGTCTACTGTCAAAGTATTACATCTTGTTTCAAAAGGGAAGAGATCTAGTTTCTGTGTTGATAAGCAACTTGGAGTAAAGTGATAGAGTCCACCCACTTCTCTACCAATCCCCATTATCCTCCCAGTCTTGAGGTCCTGAAACAAACAGAAAAATGGATAAAAACTGACAAAGGAATGGTGATGTTGGTGAATTCGGAAATGGACAAGAGATTGAATCTGAAATTGGGAATAGGTACAGTCCCTATCTTGCTTATGTATGTTTGACTACCATTTGGCATTCTCACAGATTTAGTGGAATCTGCTGTAGATTTCAAAATTTTCAACGAGGAGATATCTCCAACCAGGTGCTTATTTGCTCCAGTATCCACTATCCAAGCATGTGAGGCATGATGTGAATCTGAATTGTTACTTGCCATATTAATCATTGGCTGTGTGGTTGATTGAAGACTCGAATTTCCAAGTAGCTTCAGAATTTTTGCATATTGTGCAGCTGTAAAAATTTGAGCTCCATTTGGTGTGTCTGATTGTGGTGTTTCAGCATATCCATCTTCCACTAAATCGACTTCTCGCTGCACCTTTTTGTTTTTTTGAAACTATTTGCCAAATTTCTTAGTGTAAGACTTTCCTTGTTGGGGTTTATACAATTTATACCCAGTTGGATAACCATTGAGGCGAAAACAGTAATCTATTGTATGTCCAGCCCAGTAATAATAATCACATTTCATCTCTCTTGTGATCTGTACTCTTATCCTTATTCTGCAGAGAATAAAAAATTGATGTTGGAGCTTCATTCGAAGAAAGCGATCGATGCGATTCTTCTTTTGATAGCATAGAAAATGCTTGACTAACCGTTGGCAAGGGATTCATCATAAGGATGTGGCTCCTAATGTGTACATAGCTCTCATTTAATCCCATAAAAAATTGAGGCAATCACTGTTGTTGATCATGCTCAACATACTTCCTCGCCGTAGCACATTCACAGTAAGGCAGGGTAACTAGTGAAGAATATGCATCCCATAAGTGCTTCAATTTGCAGTAATAAGTTGAGATAGTGTTGCTGTCTTGTACCAAGCGACCTATATCACGATGAAATGAAAAATTATGGAACCATTTACCTTGTCAAATTGATCCTTAAGATCTGTCCACACAACCGAAACCTCGGTGGAATACATTATCTCGCCAAAAATATCCTTCGATACTCTGAGTTCATAATCCAGGATAACACTAAAGCATTATACCGTTCCCATTGTTGCAACATGAGATTGCCTGCAGCTGGTCGCTTACATGTACCATCAATGAACGCAACTTTATTCTTCGCACGCAACGCAATTAGCATAGCCCTACTCTAAATGTACTTCTCAACTCCAGTTAACTACTCATTAATTATATTCAAACCTGGAGTATCCGAAGCATGAATGGTCATCAGATCGTTGAAATTGTTAGCATTTGCCATACTTGCAGGAGCAGAGCAGAGAAATTAAAGTGAATCTTCAATCGCAGCTGGAAAAAAAATGAACGCAGTCTATGGCAATCACCAGTCACACTAGGTTTAGCTGGATCCCTAGATCAAACTCCATGCTCTGATACCATGTTGAAGTTGTGCTCGGAGCGATCGGAAGATTCATGTTTCTATTGAGAATATGCAAAACTAACTTGGGTTACAATGCTAACACTATTTATAGGCTTATTTCTAAAGGGTAGAAAACTAAGAAGCGTAAATACGCTTTCTGATTCTAATATGCTCAACAGTTTCAAATATAATGTTCTTGTGCACCACATTTATAAAAAGTATGACGCAAGATATGATAATTTTATTGATTTCAGAAGTGGAGGAGCTTGTAAAACGAATAATAAAAATCATCGAAGCGGACGCAGATTCATTTGCCAGAAGGGCTGAACTGTATTATAAGAGGAGACCAGAATTGCTCAATCTGGTTGAGGAGATTTATCGAACACATCGATCATTGGCTGAGCGATATGATGTCGTCGCCGGAGAACTCCGAAAAAGCATACCCTTTGATCTTGTATCTCAAGGTTCTGGAGTTTCTGATGTGGGTTCAGAACAGAGTATCCATTCTTCTGATCGAAAGAAAAGTCATGGTAAGTCCCGTGCAGCGGGATTTGATGTTTTTCTTGGTAGTGGTGGAAGTGGCTCGGAATTGAATAATAAAGGAGATGGGTCATCCAGTTCTGAATCGGAAACCGATGACTCCTCCATTGATAATTACAATATCACCCCGAGCAATGATGGTGAGACACAAGAACTGCGTCAGAAGAATATTGAGTTAGAGAACCAGCTTGGGGAGGTTAAAGAGAAGCTGAAGATGCTCCAAGAAGAGATTTCTGAAGAGCATAAGAAATCTCACGATGAGAATGCTGAATTTTCCTCCAAGATAGCTGTTTATGAAGAGGAACTGCGAGTTGCTAGAGAAAAGATACAGCATTCTGAAGAAGAAATTACTCACTTGACAATCGAGCTTCAAAAGTATCATCAGTCTTCGGAAGATTCAAACAATTCTGTTACTGATCCTAAAGTTTTGGATTCTAGTTCATTACAGGAGCTAAGTCCATCCCAAGAGCTTGGGGAGAACAGCAATCGTTCACAGGCGGAGGATTCTGACTCTGTCCACAACATTCAGATGCTTGAAGAAGAGCTGAGAATTGCGCAAGAGAAGCTTCATGATTCAGTAGAGGAAATCGAGAAATTCAGGCAGGAACTTATGAGCAAGGGCTCCTTGATTCAGAACATGCAGAATCAGCTCGAATCAGCTCAAACAGAGGTATCTGACACGAAAAACGAACTCGAGAAAGAGAAAAGAGAGATTTTGGAGCTGCGAGACGAAATAATCAGGTACAAAACCTGCTTTTCAGATAGCGATCGAGTTATCCTGGAATTAAAAGAAACGTTATCGAATGCCAACATGAGCTTATCTGAAGAAAACGAGCAACTTCAAACACAGATATCAAGAATGACAACGGAAAAAACTCACTTGGAGTACAACCTAGAAGAATTGGATTTACGTCGTCAGTCCTTAGAAGACGAACTGAGACAGGCCAAGGCTGGAAAAGACGAGAATGAAGGTGAATTCCGAGTTCAAATAGAACAGTTAAATGCTGATATTACTGAGAGGAATGATCGCTTGGAAGAACTAAACAAAACCTTTGATTCATTAAAGCTCAAACACGAAGGTCAGATGTCCAAGAAAGATGATCAGATCGATCAAATGAGCAAACATCTGCACCAACTGCATATTGAGCACGTTAAACTGATAGCTGGAGCCGAGAGGGCACACAAATTGTCAGAGGAGCTGGGATCGAGGGTTAAAGAACTGGGAAGGGAAATAGAGAGGAAACAAGAGACCATTCTAGAAGGAGCAGAAGAGAAACGAGAGGCAATCAGGCAGCTTTGCTTCTCGCTCGAGCATTACCGTGATGGGTATCATCAGCTTCGCCAGGTCATTTTGGGCCACAAGCGATTGCCTGTGATGGTATCCTGAGTTTTAGTCCTACTTTTGAGGCGTATCATGTTTACCGGGCTGTCTTAATCCGGATTTTGTTTCGTCCTGTGTTTCTAGTCAGTCAGCAGATGCTCATAAACTACTTCAGCTGTTGTGTTACGGTTGTCACTGAGTTCTAAAAGGAAGAAGAAGATGCGATGATACCAAGTGTAATGTGTTGGATTCCCTTGTCGATTATTGTTTTCTTAAAGGGCATCATCCGCATTCATGTGTAACGTTCATCTTTTGTCCGATTTAGACCGTGTCAAATAATTAAAATGAATTTAGTATTTCTGTTTCTTTTTTCTTTTTTTTTTTAAAAAATATGTTATTGAAACTATTACGTATTCCTAGGTGTCGTGATTTTGTGTGTGTGTGTGTGTGTGTGTATATATATATATGTCAATTAATGATTTTTTAACATTTTTTATTCATATATTGTGACTAAAAGAATTCATTTTACATCTCAAATTTTAAATTAGTGGAAGGAAGATTGGGGTCACTAATAGCAATTGACTCCCTTTCAGTAATTATTCTTAGTGTTCATTTATATTTCAATTGATTCATATATATAGGTCTATCTGAATTTTCACGCAATTTTAAAAAGTTATTAAAAAAGCAAATTTTATAATGAAATTTCATCTTATTAAGTGAATGCTTTAGTAGAATAAAAAATTTGTTATAATTAATTAATGTTTGAAGATATAAACTTCATTTATTATCTGCATTAATTATATTAATTATTTTATCAGTTCAAATTTGAATTTAATTCCTATTTATGTCAATTCAATCGTAATTTATGAATTTATTAAAATTGAAATCTACTTAAAAATAATCTACTTCTAAATTTTTGCATTCTTATATCAATTCATATAATTTTGGGATATGATTTCATGTTAATTTGATATATTTAGTTGTTAATATAAATTGTATAAATAATTAAGTTGATTTCTATTTATTTTAAAAATTCAAATTTGAATGACTTCCTTGAAAATATAAACTTTATTTAAATGTTATAATTATCATTTTATTTAATTTTGAATACGATTTTGAGTTTTGTGTTATTTTCATAAATTAAGTAATCATTATTCTCTAAAATATTAAATAAAATGTACAATTTTTCATATAATATTATGTTTTCCAACTTTTTAGTGAACAATGTCATCATAAATTTTTGGTATATTGAATGTTCATAAATTGATATTATTATAATTTATCTTAATCAGAACTTTATATAAAATTTTTTAAAAAAAATTAAAAAATTTTAATCAAAATTTATTCATCTAATAAATTACAAAAAAAATTTTGAAAAATATTTATTTAATCTTTAAAATTTTGATAGATAGAATAATATATAATTTTTTAGATATATATATTTTTAATTAATAACAGTTTTCACTAAGACAATATACCGATTGTAATGATAAAGAAGTCAATTTGACGACAAAAGTTTTTTTTATCATCGTATGAGTCTTATCTCAAATGATTTAAACATTTGTGTATAATAATTTTTTATAAAAATATTTAAAATTTAAATATATTCATTACATGATATCAATAATTTTAAGTGATTAGTCAAATACTCATATTTCATTAATTTTAATAATTAGTTACATAACTTACATTAAATGATAATATGTGCATCGCAAGAGTGAAATACTATGTTAGGATCAGGTGACTGGTTAGAAGATGAGTTGAATATACAATCACAATAATTTGTCCGAAATTCGGTTGGGTTAACAACTTTGAATTTTGCAAATCTGGATAAGTTAATGTCAGTTGGCTATTCAGATAAATTATGTGCGGAAGCATGCTAGACTGACAGATTGAAAACTCAAAAATTGCTAAGTAAGAAAAATAATTGTTTTATCAAGAGTAGGTTGACTAAAATGTAAATAATACAAAGATTTTTTTGGATGTTCCGATATTTAAACAATTCCTACGTCATTCCTTTTTCCTTGTAGGAAGAATGTTCACTAGAAAACTTTAGAAATTACAACTTTTGTATCAACCCGATTCAGTCAGGCTTTATCACTATCTAACTGAAACTTCTAGTTTAGCTTACTTAACCAATTTAATTATGTTTCATGCTCATATCTATTAATAATAATAAAAATTGTTAAAAAACATATGTATTAAATAATAAAAATACATTATTTATATATGTGTGATATATATAGGTCAAACTATTGTAGATTTTTCTATACGTGTTGTATTGCACGGCTCACGGTATATGAATGCTAAAACTGCACTTCCCCAACAATAAGATATTACACGATCAATATAATGCCGCAGTTGCAAAAACATGAGTTTAGCCGACCCTCTTTGATAATCCGAGAATAATATTCCTCCAATTACATCAATGCTACACAAAGGGTATATTTCACGACCTCTACTTCCGAACTATTATCATCAATAAAGGTAGAAATACAATGATCGTATAGTACAGTCATAGACAATTAACCACCTTTAAAATGCGATGATGATAACGTAAATCCCAACAACTCAAGACATATATATTGTCATTGACCAACTGTACGTGAAACATCTATTCCAGTCAGTGAGTCACCATCAATTGTTAGACCTCAAATTGTCAAAACATCTTTCAACGCGACAGTTGATTCACCACATCCGAAATGAAAAATGTGTGTCTCTTGTTGCGATCATTCAACAAGAGCAGCAATCAAATGATCGTCAAACACTCAAAAATTACATTATAATACCTCATATTTAAGTATGCAAGAACACGATTGTGTAAATAATTTCCATCATATAACATCAAAACCAGATTGTTTGATTGCTTAACTCTTACAATATCATCAACAATTTTGGAAGAAAATGTTGATGACATATATGTTACTTGCAAGTAGATAACACTGAGATCTTGTGGCCTCGATTTTCTGTCATTCTGAAATAATTTGTCAAAACAATAAATTAGTACAAAATATTCTAATAATAAATGAAATAATACCTGTAAAACTAAAATTTAAAAAGTTATTAATCATAAATTAAAAATAATAATATAATATTTGTATAAAATAAAAAATTTAATCTTCATTTTTCATATAAACAAATAATTGTTCTTGTATGGACAAATAAT
>NC_133319.1:3421143-3423661 GCF_012295235.1 Primulina huaijiensis | reverse complement strand
ATATAATTCCTCATGAATCTCCTTATGATATTATTTTATTTAGTATCTATAATTTTAAGATCTGAGGAGAAGATTGGGGTCACTAATTAGAGCATTTGACTCCGTTCCAATGTTATATGATTTGTTTTTTGATAATGGATAAAAGCATAAATTCGATCAACTTGGTATCGTTAACAAAATTTAAACGTTAACTTCTTATTTTTTTAAATTCCACAGCAGGTTCGAATCCTTGCAATCAAAATGGTAACCTGTGATGAGGTTAGGGGTGTGTGCATAACGAGTTTTGTTGAGTTTGAATAGTTATAATTTGGTATCCAACACATCGGATGAGAAAAAATACCGGGACGGAGTCAGAAAAATGAAGTTAGGAAGACGAAAAAATATATTAAAAATTTTGAAAGAGGAAAATGCAAATTTTGAGCGGAGAAAACTGAAGTTGTATAATTATATCTATTACTTTACTGAGTTACTCTATATAATTAAAAAAAATAGGGCCTGCCGAATCCACTTCCCCTCTTTTGGCTCCGTTTATGTACACAACTATGACCAGAATAATATCAGTAAATAATAAATTCGTTATTTTAATATCTTATTTTATAGCCAAATGTTATAAATAAGAAAGTTAATTTTATATTAAAAAGTTTGATTATGTTTAAATTTGGTTCCCAAATTGAGTTCTTAGTAGCACTCGAGAAATTATATTTAAATAATTTATATCACTTTAAAAAATAATTTATATAGCTTGTCTTTTATATATATAGATAGATGCAATGCTACACAATCATGGTGTGTACCATGATGGGCGCCGCTCACCTCATTTTTCCTTCTTTTTTTAAAATAAGAAATTTAAAATATAAAAAACATAAGATTTAAAACTCATAAGCAAACAAGATATTTACAAAAATCTTAATTCAGAAATCATTGACAAACAAGATATTATTTCGCTTCTCATGCATCATCGATCGATAGTCTCGGAACTCACCTTCCACCACGTCGCCCAATCTCCGGTGTCTCCCGTCCAAGCTCTGGTGAAACTTTTACCAGGGTATGCTTCGATTAATTCTCTATCTTTCTTGATTTGTCGAATTTTTTTTCGATTCAGATTTCTAATAGATCTACAGTTTCATATTTACAGAAGAACGAGGTTCAAGATTTGTGTGGCAATTACAGAAGAACATAGCTTAAAATTTTGTGTTCTAATTACAGAAGAACAAAGCTTATGACATTTCATTTGTGCGTATAAGATGTAAACGTATTATTTTTCTCCAAATCTTTCTTGCTGTTAGATCACCTATTGATATTTATGTTTATTTTGTAGAACGGTGGATGGATCGCTTAAGTTCTTTGATGTCCTCATCTCATTTTATGCTTGTGATAACAACTTAATATTAAAAAATTTTGGTTGCCATTGAACTTAATTATTGCTCGTACCAACTATCAAATTCTCAGTAAAAGCGGCAAATGGTTTAGATTAGGAGATTTAATAAAAATTCACAGAACAAATTTTCTGCGTAGAAAATCTTAAAATATGAGAGTGCTGTAGATATGATGAAATAAAAGTTTAGTAAATAATTTTAGTAAGAAAGGTGTATGAAATGAGATCAAGTCAAAATTTGACAATAAACTTACGTTTGAAATAAAATATATTAAAAAAATAAAATATTTTTAATTTCCTTTAATTTATTTAGACTAAATATCATTACTATAGGATTTAAAATTATCATCACTAATGATGATAGTATTGTCTATTAAGTCAAAGAAATTTGAGTTATAAAATCATCCTATTTTTCTAAATTGTGTGTTTGTCATTTTTTCTATAAGCAATGGAACAAAATAGTGGTGATGATCAGTTATTCATTCCCCCAAGTTGCAGTCGATCGAAAACCGAAAATTGGGATGAAATTCGCATCACTGGAGGATGCATTTTCGTATGATAACCAATATGCACGAGAAGCCGGGTTTAGCGCGAGAATAAACAATAGTAAGAAACAAAAGAAGACAAATGAACTTGTCTGGAAAAAAATTGTATGTTTTAAAGAAGGCCATACAGATGAACTCCGTCGGATGAAACATGGAAAAGACGATTTGGTGTAGTTAGAACTGGATGTAAGTCAAAGATTTCAATTGTCAAAAAACAAACTGGTCCTAATTGGATTGTCAGTACTTTCATGGAAATCCATAATCATCCACTCTCGACTCTTTCAAAGGTGCATTTGCTACGTTCACATCGAAATGTCTCAGTATAAAAAAAAAAGCATTGGCTCAACAATTTTCAGAAGTCAATGTACCAATTTGTCAACAAAGGAGAAAATTGGTACCCTATTTCCAACAATTTTTTTTCTCACATTGAAAAAAAAATTAAACTTATGCGGGTAGGAAAAATCCAATCCCACCCGACATTTAAATAAGCCGGGTTCGGGTAATTCCTGATCCCATACCCGAACGCAAGTTTGTGTAAATTAATCCAACTCGATCAGGTTGGGTCAAATACCCCATAATAGAGTCCACCTTCTTATAT
>NC_133319.1:3404055-3419956 GCF_012295235.1 Primulina huaijiensis | reverse complement strand
AAAAATTATTTCAAAAAAAAAGTTGGACGCAAATACTTGAATCCGTGCTCTGTAAACGCGGACGCTGCTAACGTGGAACAGCGTCCGTGCTTACAGAGCACGGAGCTGCGCCACGGTGGAGCGTCTGTATGCAGGGTCCGTGCTTACGGGGTCCGTGCTTCGTAAGCACGGACCCTGTATATTATAATTTTTTTTTAATCTTTATCGATTTTTATCGGCTGTTGAGATTATCACTTTTCACATGGCGCTGCTCCATTCGACCGCCTCTTATCTCTGACCATTTCAGCTTTTTATCTTATCTCCGACATTTCATGTGAAAGCTGAAGATGAATTAGCACGTGAACTATAATATTGTAAATCTTAATAATTTTCGCGTTTTTTCTCCTATATAATTGATAAGAAATGCAACGAATGAGTTATCAATTTTCTCGTAAATTTTCTTTCAAATTTTGTTAGCAATGTCTAACATCGACGTACTCTTATATTTTGGTGGTCATATAGTTAGCGATAATGGATCAGTTGAATATATTATTACATTTGTTAGACGATACGAGTGTTACGATCTATTAATTTGATGGAGTTAGCTGAAGTTGTGCATAAAATGTTAGCAATTGATCCAGCGAATTTTTCTCTAAAGATGTCAACAAAGTATTCATTCATGGAGAGAGCATTTTGGCATGAAATTCAAGTCAATCTCGTTGATGACGATGCTTTACAGTTTGTAATGCATTGTGACAATATGCATATTTTGCATCTGTACGTGGAAGCAAATTCAATTGAGCATGATGTTGGATTTGGTGATCCTGAATCATATGTTCCACATGAATCCGATTCAGGTTTCTATAACCAACCCGGTACGTCTACATATGGTGGTTTCCAGGAGCAAGAATCTTATGTTCCACAGGTTACTGAAGGGCTCGGTAATATGAGTTTCGATGATGTAAGTGGGTCTTGGGATCAATATATCAATGTCTCGTCGGAACAAATTAATGCTCCATATTGGCCGAATCCAACATCACATACGAGTGCTCGTTGTCCGGATCAGGCCAATAATGATGATATTTGTAGGACTGACTCTGAACCCGATATGTCATACAGCGAGTCTGAAGAAGAAGATGTGAATGTTGATGATGAAGTGAATACTTTTACAAATCCTGATGAGGGGACATCATCTCGACAACCACCGCGTGACATATTACAGAGGCAGACCCGTACCATTTCTTTCAAACACTTCTGAAATGCCATCTTTTTTCAACAAATTTTTTGGGGAAGAACCTGCTGATTCTGTCGATGTACCTTCTGAAGTGCAATCAAGCTATTACAATCTGGATAAGGGTGAATTATGCGTTAATATGTTATTTAAAGATAAGAATGATCTTATTGCATCTGTGAAGGATTATTCAGTCAGAGTTGTCAGGCGTGAGTACCGTATCGAGGATAGCACACGCAGTTTGTGGAAGTTACGTTGGCATCATTCTCTTTCGTTTATGTGTATGTTTTTATTATTGTATTTCGATATGGTTTAATTATGAGTTGATGTGTATGTTTTTATTATTGCATTTCGGTGTGATGCGAAAAAGGAGAAGGCGTACTGAAATTTTGTTCAACATTAATTTGTCCAACAAAAGTATTGTACTGATGTGGTTGAAAACCAACGACAGTAACTTCAGGTGATATGGTGCGCACAGTGATTCGATTATACCATTGGAAGTAGTCTTCGTCAGTTTGCATCGATCTCCCGTGTCGCACCCCTTTAGAAACATATCTCAGCCTATTATTCCACAGCTCAATTGAATTTCTATGATAATCTCGCCAATCGGTGTTTCGATGTCCTATTCTCGTGATATTATGCATATCGTCATTGTCGACGGCAGACCCTGGAATTGATTGCCGTCTTCGAAATTGTCGCATGACCCGATTAGGACGATGCATCTCCACGATGTCAAAGCATATAAAGGGACAAACACATCGCCGTATTTTGTTGTCGTATGAATCAATAATAGTCTTCACATCTATGTCATTCTTCTGATAAACGATCCAATTAAACTGTAAAAAAAAGTTAAAAATAATTATTCATTTATTCAAATCAAAATAGTCTGAATTTAATCACTAATAAATATTGAAATTCTATAATACCTCATTATTATTCATACGATCTAGAGAATCTCTTATAATTCTTACAGAATGTGTTGGCGCATGCGTGTAATTAAATCCAACATTCCACCTACATTTATAAAAAAAAATATTACATATCAATATAATATACAAGATATATATATGATATTATCACAATAATTATTAAAAATTACCGTGCACCATATGGAGAAACTGGAATAATAGCATCCGGATCAACGGGAGGTACAACTAATGTTAACCCATCTCGATCGGGGTTAACACATTTAATCCTGCTCCATGCCCATAGTTGCTTATAATAATAAAAATAGTTCAAAAAATTTAACAAAAAAATTGTGTTACATAATCACATCACATTAAAGATACCTGCATGATATATAAAGGTCCGACAATTGTAGTCTTCTCTATAAGTGACGCATTACACAATTCACGATAAAGAAATACTAAAACTGCACTACCCCAACTATAAGACTTCACGTTATCAAAATCCCGTAGCAGTTGCAAAAATATTAGCCTAGCAGACCCTCCTTGATAGTCAGGGAACATTATTCCTCCAATAATCATTAGCGCAACACAACGAGTAAATTTCACAACATCTACTTCTGAAGTATCATCATTAACAAGGTTAGACATACAATAATCGTATAGTGCAGTCATAGAAAGATGACCACCTTTCAAATGTTTTGATGCTGGCAAAAATCCCAACATATCCAAACATATGTGTTGCCATTTCTCAACTTTATGTGACACATCTACTCCAGTTACTGCTTCTCCATCAATTGTTAGCCCCCAAATTATTGAAACATCTTGTAACGTGACTGTTGCTTCACCACATGTAAAATGAAACGTGTGTGTTTCGCGTCGCCAACGTTCAACAAGAGCAGTAATCAAATGATTATCATACACTTGAGAGCCACATTCTAAAACTCCATAAAAACCCATATGATTTAAATATACCAGTACACGATTGTGTAAGTAATTATCAGTATATAACTTCCAAATCAAATTGTCTGACCTCTTCACTTTCACAATATCATCGACGGTCAACGAAGAAACTTTTGATGACATATGTGTCGCTTGTAAATAGAGGACACTGGGATCTTCTGGATTTCGATTATCTGCCATTCTGAAATATGTTGTAGATCTTCTCAACTTCGTCTCAAAAATTTTTCAGAGCGTAAAGGAGAATCTGAAAATGCAAAAATGAGACGGGAAAGAAAAGAGAAGGAAAGAAGAAGGAATCCAACAGATAAGAGGCGGTCGAATGGAGCAGCGCCATGTGGAAGGTGATAATCTCAACAAAAAAAAATTATAATATACGAAGCACGGACCCTGCATGCATGGACCAGAGCACGGAGCTGCGCCACGGTGGAGCGTCCGCGCTTGCTACATGGACCAGAGCGCGGACGCTGGTCCACGTAGGAGAGTCTCCGCGCTTGCTAAGCGCGGACGCTCCATCGTGGCGCAGCTCCGTGCTCTGTAAGCATGGACGCTGTTCCACGTTAGTAGCATCCGCGCTTACAGAGTACGGATTGAGGTATTTGCGTCCAACTTTTTTTTTTTAAAATTATTTTTGAAATAATTTTTTAAATTTAAATTATTTTTAAAAAAAACTCTGATCAGTATGCTATACTTTTAAAGGAAAAAAAAATCTAAAAATCAGTATAAGCATTTTTCAAAAGATCACTTGCAATTATCTCAGAAGACATCTCTACATGTCTATAGATTTTAGGTATAAGAAGCCGATAATGCATTTGACTTGATATATTATAGTCTTATTGAATCTTGGTATCAGTTGATCTCTTAACTTTTTTTTATCTGGACAAACTCAATCATCAGTTTTCATGATTAAGATAATGTTTTGGATATAAACACAACTTATTATGATCATTTTATATCAGCAATCCATATATTTATTGGCATATTTCATTTCGAGAAAAAGACAAATGGCACATGCATCAAGTATTAATTGTGTTACGACCTCCGTACGATTGAATTATAATCATTCAAACATGAACAATGCAATCTCTGAATAAAAGGCCGAATTCAAGAAACGTGGTCCTCTCTATACACTTTGTTTAATTGTATACATCTGTTATATTAGATTCAAGGTCTACTGATACATTATTAAGAGCACACTTCAAGTCCGATCCGATTTACTCTAAAGATCACGAGTTAAAATTTTTTACTCAAAAGTTCTTTAAATATTTATTATTTATTATGTGAGTTTTGTAATTGACAGAAAAAGTATTTCTGTGCAGATTTTATTCAAAATGTTTAATTTGCATATTAAAAGTTTCAGTAAGATAGTTGGTAAGTCTCACTGAAATGGTTAGTTGAAATCTCTGTAATTATGAAAACTTTTTCGTAAAATTATTCTGAAAATAAAAGAAACGGAGACATAACTTTCATGAACAAGTCTTCATGCAATTTTTATTTTTTTTCAATATTTCATTTGTTTTATTGTTTACTGATTTATAAAATGCTGATATTAAGAAGTTTTGGTTCACTAAGTTAAGTTGGATTTTTTATGTACTGATTATTCAACTTGTTTATTGCACTAGAAGATCGTGAGAATATATAAAAAGTAATAATACTAAAAAAATATTCTACACATCTCAATTCTATTCCACTACGTTTAAATATACATTATACTTTCTCATATTTAATGAACCATTTTATTAATATACCATTATTTAATGTGTGTAAATGTATTTGATTTTCGTTTCTTAATATCATTAATAAAAGTTTATTAAAAAATTAGTCTTTATACTTTTTTTCTCAATAATATTCTTAATTTATGTGAAAATAAAATATATTATATAATTGATTGGAGAAGTTCTTACACATCAAAATAAAATATTTTAATTCTTGAAAATTGGAATTCAAACATCGATAGATGAATCAATCAATCAATCAATCAATAAATCTAGATATTTATAATAATTAACAACCAATTTGTTAAATTTAAAAGAATAATAAAAAAGATTACTTCACGTCTTCACCCAAAAAAGAAAGTATAATTAAATGCGACTTTACGGCCATACCAAACCCGCTTACCTACCCCCAATCCTTTCCTAAACATAAATTCACGGTTATTCACCTCTGAATCACCGTCTGTATCTTTGACGGCGTCAATTCCCTTATTTTGAACATACAGCCGTTAACTTTGACGCCGTCAAACCCTGTCCAGCCATTCTATAAATCTCTACTTTCCACCACCAAACTGGACAACTCAGCCATCCTCCGCCGTGAAACCCCACCACTACCCAGATAAGCTGCTTCCAGTCATGGATCTTCTCCTCCTCGAGAAGACCCTTCTCGGCCTCTTCCTCGCCATAGTCACCGGCACAGTCATTTCCAAACTACGAGGCAAGAAATTCAAGCTCCCCCCGGGGCCCATCCCCGTCCCAATCTTCGGAAATTGGCTGCAAGTCGGAGATGATCTGAACCACCGCAACCTCGCGGACTACGCCAAGAAATTCGGCGAGATATTTCTACTCCGTATGGGACAGCGCAACCTCGTCGTCGTATCCTCCCCCGACCTCTCCAAAGAGGTCCTCCACACTCAAGGAGTGGAGTTCGGGTCCCGCACGCGCAACGTCGTGTTCGACATATTCACCGGGAAAGGTCAGGACATGGTCTTCACGGTGTACGGCGAGCATTGGCGGAAGATGAGGCGGATCATGACGGTGCCGTTCTTCACCAACAAAGTTGTGCAGCGTAACCGCCGCGGATGGGAGGCGGAGGTGGCCGCCGTGGTGGAGGACGTGAAGAAGAATCCCGAAGCTTCCACGAATGGGATCGTTCTCCGGAGGAGACTGCAGTTAATGATGTACAACAATATGTTTCGGATCATGTTCGATAGAAGGTTTGACAGTGAAGAGGATCCATTGTTCAATAAACTCAAGGCTCTGAATGGGGAGAGGAGCAGATTGGCGCAGAGCTTTGACTATAATTACGGGGATTTCATTCCCATTTTGAGGCCATTTTTGAGAGGGTATCTCAAGGTCTGCCAGGAGGTTAAAGACAAAAGATTACAATTATTCAAGGACTATTTTGTTGATGAGAGAAAGTAAGTTTTTTTTTCCGCCTTGTTTTTTTTATCCCAATCATTGCTCTAACTTTACTTCTTTTGGTCCATCCTTTTCCGTTTTCTGAAAGGTGGGGTTTTCCAAAAAAATTTGGTGGGGTCGAAACACCCTTGATTTTTAGGATACTCTACAGTTTTACCTCAAAAGATTCAATTTTTAAGAAAGAAAACATGATTTTTTAGGGACTACTCATACCTACTAATCATTTTTAAGAAGGAAAACATGATTTTTTAGGGACTACTCATACCTACTAATCATCTATCCGTTCAAGCTTTAGCGTCATCAAGAAATAGGGTCATTACACATCTTATTCTGGAGGAAATAGCCTAATAGCTAGAGTTTCATGTTATAGAAAGCTTGCGAGCACGAAGGCTACAGACAATGATGGCCTAAAATGCGCCATTGATCACATCATCGAAGCCCAAGAAAAAGGAGAAATCAATGAAGATAATGTCCTTTACATTGTTGAGAACATCAACGTTGCAGGTGAGTTTTTGCTTTATTTGTCCCGTTTTTCCGTTCTTATTGCAGGTAAATTTTCCATTTTTGAAACCAAATTTCTTCTGGTATAAATGATTCTTTGATGATTCCAGATTGTGTTTTTGATAAATATGGAAATGGGGAGTGGGGATCTTGATCGATTCATAATTATTTGAATAAATGACAATGACCCAAAGACAATTTCAAGGCTCAAATATGTCCTGGTCTGTAATTAAATGTACTTACCAATAAACTAGTGGTTTTAAGTAACCCCACGAACTATAGTCTATATGTCTGGTTACATTCACTCGAGGACTTCAATTGTAGATCACCAAACTTGGGCCCAACTTCAACTTAAAGAGCACAAGGATATAGAAGGATAATATTGAAAGTTAAATATACTTTTAACACAAATTTTCGATTTACTGAGGGGAAATAGCTCTTAAAAGATATAATTAAAACTTTTTCTCAGACCAAGATTTAATAGAAATAAATTATTTCAAAAACTCGGAACTCTTAAGAGATTGACTGACTCGACAAAAGTCATCGTTCACGATCAAAGCCAAATCTAAAGCATTTTTTTTTCCTTGAACAGCAATTGAAACAACACTTTGGTCAATAGAATGGGGCATTGCTGAATTAGTGAACCACCCAGAAATCCAGAAAAAGCTTCGGAATGAGATAGACACCGTGCTTGGCCCGGGAGTACCAGTTACGGAGCCCGAAATCAACAAACTACCATACCTTCAAGCAGTTGTCAAAGAAACGCTCCGCCTCAGAATGGCCATTCCTCTTTTAGTACCTCACATGAACCTCCATGATGCCAAGCTAAGCGGCTACGACATTCCAGCCGAAAGCAAGATCTTGGTGAATGCTTGGTGGCTGGCTAACAACCCTGACCACTGGAAAAACCCCGAAGAATTCAGGCCTGAAAGATTTTTGGAAGAGGAGTCTAAAGTCGATACCAATGGCAATGATTTTCGGTACCTGCCATTCGGGGTTGGCAGGAGGAGCTGTCCTGGAATCATTCTGGCATTGCCTATTCTTGGCATCACTTTGGGGGGACTGGTGCAGAATTTCGAGCTGTTGCCTCCTCGAGGGCAGTCCAAGATCGACACCGCCGAGTGCGGTGGCCAATTCAGTTTACGTATTTTGAATCATTCCACCATTGTTTTGAAGCCAATATCTTAATAATGTTTAATCAATTTGAATAATAGTGTAATTGGACTGAGTTTTGGATTCATCAAAATCATGTTTTGTAATGTTTCTATCTCGTGCGTCATTGGGTGATCTGTATATTCTTCACAAATCCTCTTCTTCGTGTTTTTCTTCTTTCCTTTTCTTTTTAACCCCTTTAATATATTATGCTACTTTGTCATTATTTCTAAAACTAATTTTGTCATTATTTCTAACACGATTATCTATATTTATTCTTATAAAAATGTAGATGAAAGACAGACTCATTATATGTGTAGAGTATGAGAAATATTACAGGGAGATATATGGAAAAGCAATTTTGAATAGCCAGTATATAATTTTCATATTGAGAGATAAGTTATATTAACAATTAAATAAATTTTCATAATATATTTCTAATAAATGATGAAATATATATTAGGTGACATTGTTAAAATATTAAAATATATAGTAAGTGAAACAATTAATTATTTTATTCAATACATGGTTTGTCACACAATAAAATCGAATTACTCTCTTTTATTAATTAGCTACAAAGTGGGGTTGCATAGATGAATAATCAATTACCATAAAATTGAAAATTACATATGATAGTGGAATAACCTAATAAATAATATAATTAATTTAATTTAGAATTTATTAATGGAGTCCGATTGTAATAGCAAATAGTATATGCTATTATCTTGCAACAAGTGAAAATACTATAAAATCATATAGTAAGAGATGAACAAATAATCAATTATCGTAAACAATATGTAATTAACTCTATTTTTACTACTCTATAGATATTTAACACCATTATATATTGTGTTAGGACTAGTGCATTTTTTATATTTATATATTCTTCAATAGAATAATGTTTTTTTGCACTAAAAATGTATATTTTTAACTGGAGGAGAGTCGATATTCGTGGTCTATTTTCCATGCTCTTGAGAGTAGCGATTTCTCATTTTAAAATTGAACATTCTAAAAAGCCAACTTGAATTGGAGTTGGAATTTGATTTGGATCAAATTGGGACTGTTCTCGGCCCAAAAAAAGACCGGAAATTCTGGACAGCCCACCACAGACCATTTGTCAGGAGGATGAAATGGGCCATTTATTATCTAGAAATCACCTCACTTAAATAAATTTTCTTGAAAATTGTCATTTCGTATCATTAAATCCATAGATTTCGATTGTATTTTATGATTAACAGGAAAACAACAGATTACATTTTAAATCTATACACTACTTATTTACATATTAGTTCCATAAAATAGAACGGATTTCAAATGACAACATTATTGAGTGAACTTAAAATTCATTCTAATTAAAATAAAATATCATATAAACATGAAAAAAATTGATTTGAAGCTTATTGTATTATTTCTCTAAATTTTTTTTTACATTCCATTAATTTAAAATCATTCGGCACAACCTAAAAATGTCTCCCTTCTTTTGTTTTTGTTTTGGGGCTTGTTTAAGTTGGGCCATTGTTTTGCTTTCTTCTTTTATTGGTCCATGTTATTATCTACTTTGGGCTTCTTACCATTTCGATCCTTTTCTGGATAAAGCTCACTCATGCACACGGAGACAATATCAAGTCAATCTCAAGCTCGATTTCGAGCTCGAAAATTTAATCAAACCAAACTCAAGCCTAAAGATATTTGATTCGTGAGCTCACAAACATGTTCAATAATAGGCTCTCGAGCTCGAGATCGAGTTCGGCTTGTTTAGGTGGCTCGTAAGCTCTAGATCGAGCTCGACTCGTTTAGGTGGCTCGTAGCTAGAACTTGGATCATTTGTTGAGTTGAAAAATAAAAATATTATTACTAATTTCAATGGAAGGAATTGAATACAAAACATAGTTGAAAAAAATGAATTTACACCACATAGTCACAATTATATTTTTTATTTTACTTACATATCATTATACTAAAATGTTATTTAAAACATAATAAATTAATAGAAATACACGAACTTATTCTTTTTTCCCCAAAAAATTTACATCACCAAGTCATACACATTGAGTAACTTTTACAAATTATTATCCTAAAATATTATATTAAATTGAATATGATGAATTTATATTGATTAAAAAATGAAATTTATTTGGAACAATGCGAATGGAGTATTAAAAGAGTGAAATTATTGCAATGTTATTTATATGATGATATCAGCGTATGACGAATATTTGTTATTTGGATGTTAGATGTATTATTTTGGGATGCTCAATAATATAATGAGTTTGTTTTTTTTTAATTGTTATTTTATCGTTTTGGTTATTTATGAATGAATTTTTATTGTTATGTTTGATTTAAAATTAGTTCATAGATAGATTTAATTTTTAATAAGCTCGAATCAAACTCAAACTCGAGCTCGATTATATGCTTTACGAGCTCGAAAACGAGTCGAGCTCAAGCCACGGTTGTTAAACATGATAAACGAGCTATTAATGAATCAAGCTCGAGCCGGACTTGATTAACATGATAAACGAGCTTTTAACGAACCGAGATCAAACTTTTCTCGAGCTTAGTAATTTCAATACAAACCGTGCTCGAGCCGAGCTCGAACATCAAACAATTTTAAACGAGCCAAGCTCAAGCCCAATACTGTTTGGTTTGATTTGGATCATTTACATCTCTGCTCCCACACACATACATACCACACCCAATGCGCATACTGTGCACGCACGCACACTGCACAGGCAGAAACACACACACACTGTCCATGCACACACATTGCACATGCAGAAACACACACCTTGTTCACGCACAAACACTGCACAGGGAGAAACACTCACAATTCACGCACACACACTGCACACGGAGAAACACACACGATTCATGCACACACACTGCACACGGAGAAACACGCACATAGATCGCACGTATGAGAACAATTTAAAAAAAAAGACGCATTCCTAACTGGTTGAAGCTAGTAAAATAATTATGAAGCCATTTAATAAATAATAAATAATTATATTCCAGTAATTGAAAGAATAATTTCTAATTCCTCAATCCAAACTTAAATTATATATCAAACATCATATAATTAATCCCACCACATAAAATACATATCTATAATTTTTTTTATCACACATATTATAAATCAATGTCATTCAATCATCTAATATCAGCATTACATATACACCTACACAACTTAAGTACTCGATCGTTCAAAATCGCCTTAAAACTAAAATAATAAAAACACAAAATAAGCTTATTAAAAAAATTAAAAAATAAAAAAGGTGCTCAAACAAATAAAGACTTGTGTTAATGAATATTTATTCTTTATATATAATTTTTTTTAAAAAAAATTATAATCCAGAAATATTTGGATAATCCCATATTAATGCATTAATTATATGTACAAGTTGAAAATTTACATACAATTAAGTTCATGCTTGGCGGATCGGATCATGCCATTCCTCTCTTTTACGGCACGATTTTTGATGCCGCGACTTATTAATTAGATCTGCTAAATATTGAAATATTTGAGGAGTGGGTCTCATGTGAGACCGTCTCACGGATTTTAATCTGTGAGACGGGTCAACCCTACCCATATTCACAATAAAAAGTAATACTCTTAGCATAAAAAGTAATACTTTTTCATGGATGACCCAAATAAGAGACCCGTCTCACAAATACGACCCGTGAGACCGTCTCACACAAGTTTTTGCCATATTTGAGAGGCTACGCAGCTATATATGTCTAGGACTTTAACGACTTAACATTATTTGTGGAAGATTCGTAAAATTTAATTTAAATTTTTGTTTGGAATTATAAATTAATATGTCTCCCATATTATCTTGAATATTATGCCGTAATGTACGCGGTGTATAGTTTATTTGATGAGTAAAATTTATATTATATAAAAAAATAATATACAAAATTAATTAAGGTGAGTGGTGGTTGACGATATATATGGTCCCGGTAATTGAAGTTCAATATTGATTTTTAAAATAAAATATGTTATTTAAATATGAAGAATTTTAATTTATATATTCGGTGTATCAATTTCCCTACTTGCCAAAATTAATTAGCATATAATTAAATTTTTTTTTTTGGGAAGCTAGATAGCATTTGGTTTTAAATAATTAAAATAAATAGGGATGAGGCATGCTGTTGGGAATTTAAGTCAGAGATTGTGATGTACGTTTGGGATCACTGTATCTTTCATGCTCTTCTTTTTGGTAAAGTCAGATCCTACTCTGGCTGCGCGAGTAGGTTCGAATTTTCACTTGCTTTATTGTTAATTTTCATTCGTGTTAATTCATATAACAATGCGAGGTTGTTTCTATAAATAACCATACGAATCAGTGGCCAAGTAGCACCACTGTAAATCACCAGTGATTCTGGTTGACAGACTCTCGCAAATGGATCTTTCCATCTTCCAAAATACCCTTCTGAGTCTCTTTGTCTCGGTAATATTCGCCATTTTAGTCTCTAAGCTACGGAGGAAGAGCTTTAAGTGCCCGCCA
Organism: Primulina huaijiensis; assembly: GCF_012295235.1. Taxonomy (NCBI): domain Eukaryota; kingdom Viridiplantae; phylum Streptophyta; class Magnoliopsida; order Lamiales; family Gesneriaceae; genus Primulina; species Primulina huaijiensis. The sequence goes on along the minus strand of NC_133319.1, from coordinate 3,407,589 downwards.
GGCCCCTTCTCCTTGCCCATATTCGGAAGTTGGCTTCAAATTGGCAACAACCTCAACCACCATGACTTTACCAGCTATGCCAAGAAATTCGGTGAAGTTTTCCTGCTCAGAATGGGCCAAAGGAAGATCGCGGTGATCTCCTCGAAAGAGCTGGCAAAAGAAGTCTTGCTCACTAAAGGAATCGAGTTCGGCTCCCGGTCCAGAAACATCGTTTTCGACATCTTTACCGGTAAAGGGCAAGACATGATCTTCACAGAATACGGGGAGCACTGGAGGAAAATGAGGAGGATCGTGACAGTGCCCTTTTTCACCAACAAGGTCGTGCAGCAGAACAGCCACGAGTGGGAAGCGGAGGCGGCCGCGGTGGTGGAGGACGTGAGGAAGAACCCGGCAGCGGCGACGAAAGGGATTGTCTTGAGGAATAGGATAGAGTTGATGGTGTACAATAACGTGTACAAGATAATGTTTGGTAGAGGGTTCGCGGGTGAGGAAGATCCTTTGTTTGTGAGGGTGAAGACTGTAAACGCGGAGAGGAGCATATTGGGGCAGAGTCTTGAGTACAACTTTGGTGATTTTGTTCCCATTTTAAGGCCTTTCTTGAAAGGTTACTTGAAGATTTGCCAAGAGGTTACAAAGAGGAGGTTGAAGTTGTTCAAGGATTCTTTTGTTGATGAGAGGAAGTAAGTTCTTTAGTTGGAAAAATCTTCTTTATCTTTACATATATGTTATATCATATCACCAAGCTTGCTATAAATCTTAGAAATATTATTTTGAATTCTGAACCTGATTTTGTTGAATCAGTCGGCTTACTATATAATATTTATCTCTTTTTAAAAACACCATGGCCATAGGTCTAAATTTCTCACCTTATGAGTATCTTTCTTTGATTAAATTTTCCTTAGTTACTTCATAATTGACACACTTTTTTTGAAAAAATGAAATAAATTCAACAGAAAAAATTTAAGCACGAGAACAACACAGACCCAAGGTGCGAAGTATGGAATCGATCACATTCTTGAAGCCAAGAATACGGGAGAGATAAATGACGACAATGTCCTCTACATTGTAGAGAACATGAATGTTGCTGGTATAAAAAATTTCAACTCTTTTTTTCCCCCAATAGTCCCTATTCTACGGTGCTATATTTACCTTAATTAATACGTGTTTGAAATTATTATGATTAAATTAGAGATGCAAGAATTTTATTTTATTTTTGATTTGCCGAGCAGCAATCGAGACAACCATATGGGCACTAGAGTGGGCGGTCGGAGAACTAATCAACAACCCACGAATCCAAACCAAACTCCGGGCTGAGATCGACACGGTGCTCGGACCGGATGTGCAGGTTACCGAGGCCCATGCCCTCAAGCTCCCCTATCTCCAGGCAGTAATAAAGGAGACTCTTCGCCTAAGGATGATCGTCCCTTGTTTGGTTCCACACCTGAACCTCCATGATGCTAATCTCAAGGACTTCACGATCCCCGGAGGAAGCCGAATCTTCATCAACGCCTGGTGGCTCGCGAACGACCCGGCTCACTGGAAAAAGCCGGAAGAATTCAGGCCCGAGAGATTCTTGGAGGAAGAGAGTAAGGTGGAAGCCAATGGCAATGACATCAAATATATCCCCTTCGGGGTTGGCAGGAGGAGCTGCCCCGGAATCTTCATGGCGATGGCTGTCATTGGGATCACCTTGGGAAGGTTGGTTCAAAATTTCGAGCTTTTGCCTCCGCCGGGCCAATCGAAGGTTGATATGACAGAGAATAATGGACAATTCGCTACCCGCATTCTGAACCGCCATAACATTGTGATGAAACCACGATCTTCCTGAAGAAAACTACTACTCTCCAGTCTCCCCCCTGTGTCACGCCATATTTAAATGCGTGCGTAGTGTGTGTTTACGAAAATAAAAACAAAACATGTCTTGCATCGGCATGTATGCGCTCCCGTAAGATTTCAACCGTATCTTCGATGTTAATTACAGCAAATAAGACACATACGCACGTGCATATGTAATACATATGAAATACATGTATTTTGATATCTTTAAATTATCTCAAATTGATCCAGTTTGTTCATGATTTGGTTAACCGCCAGCAAAACTGAAAATTTCGGTTTTAACCGAAAACCGAAACATTAATTCGATTCAAGTTTTGGATTTTTCGGTTTTTTTAGCTCAGTTAACTGTACCAAACCGAAAAGAAATTCTTTAATTTTTAAAATCATTTTTTAAAATTTTTTGTGATTTATTTTTATTAATATTAAATATAAATAATTAAAAATGGAAATTCGGGTGATCCAATTTTTTTTCCAGAGGAAACATATAAGAATAAAATAGTCATTAACTTTTTAAAGTTAACTTAATAAGCTGTGCAACATCTTAGCCAACGATTTTTTTTATTTATTTATAGTTTTTATAACATTGAGTTTATAGCATATCTCAAAAACTTCATCCACACACTTTTAAAAGAGAGAGATTAATTATTAGTGATAATTAGCAAAATAACATTTAAAAAAAATTAACCATTTCAAGTGTTTAATCAAATACACTTGAATCTATATATATAAAAGTAGAATTGTTGTTATATATATAGTTGGTTCCCGCCAAAAAATTTATGCTAAAAAAATATATGAATTAGTGTTATATTTAATAATGTTATAATTTCAAGGGGAAATCAATATTATTAACTAAATAATTTTAAAAAGTAATAATATTCCTCATTATTTCTTATATATTTACGTAAATGTATTGATTTTTAAATAATATTAAACAAAAATATATTAATATATTTATATATGTAATTAAAGTAATAATTTACATTAACAGTTAATAATACAAATATTTATTATTTCACTAAAGATAAATTCATTCGAGAAATATAAATCTACAATGACACACACAATAATTATGAACTATATAAGTATTTATAATTTGTAATAATGTATTATAATACTTTAAAAAATGTTAGAAATTAGTAGTATAATTAAACTGTTTATCAACATATTTACGAAAAATTAATAAATGTAGAAAAAAATAAATTTACCTAAATTAGTTTGAATAAATCTCATGCGAGATATTTTCAAAAAACAAAAAAAAGTTTCAAGTGAGACAATATCACAGATCTATATTAAATTAGACGAGTCGATTCGGTTCATATCTTGAGTGAAAAACAATAATTTTGACACAAAACAAATTTTTTCATGAGTCGAGTTGGGTAGAAGATGTGTCTCACAAATTACTCATGGAAAAGTCTCGTAAGAGTTTTTGTGAATTGATTTTAATATTTTTGTATATTTAATAAAATAAAAATGTATAAAAGACATTGTATTTTATATTAATATTTTAAAAAATCATTTGAAGATATATTAGATATTTCAGAGTAAAGAAAAAAATTATTAAGTGTATTTAAAAAAGTGGAGTGTAAATAACATTATCTTAAATGTTTGCATTGTTTGTATCATTTCATTTAATTTCGATTAAAGTTCTGAGTTTTCTATTAATTACTTTTATATATTTAGTTCTCCATATTCTCTAAA